>NC_056739.1:479277526-479294067 GCF_019279795.1 Protopterus annectens
TTTGATGGGTGGGGGGGGCATACCCCAATTGGGGTGCAGGGGTTTGCCCACTGCAAAACACTTCAAAAAGTGTTTATCAGCAAGATATTTTCAGTGAATATAGTTTGGGCATTTCAGTCCTCAGTGCATTCACTATCATCCACTCACAGTGTAACCAAGCAGACTTTCTCCTCACATGTTCCTGGTGGCTTAAATGTCAATCAGCCATCCAGTCATCCATATCTTTTTAACTACCAGCTTACTTAGCAAATGTGTGTGCATACAAGCATGCTCACCAAAGTGAATACCCAGTACACAGTCAAGCTGTTACAAAATTGGTGAGATCCGCTGCAATACTATTGCAGGTAGTATCATATTTCAGTTTGAGAATTAATGTGCTTCTAAGGAGCTCCACATGGGCTAGGATCTGGGGCAATTCGAAGTCAGGAATTTTGTCGGATCCCATAAGGGTCCATTTCGATTAGAGTGCACATTTTTAGTTGAGACATACTTCAGCTCTGTTGTGTTTTTTAAACAAACTTACATCTTTATTAAATTTTCACATATGACAGGACAGAACCTCATGAATAAAGTGGCATTTTATAAATTAAAACAAATCATATTTACATAATTTTAGTTGCTAGAACATTATACATTACATGACTATCGACAATCTGGGAACATAATTTGGAGTCACTGGGATCATGCAAATGCAAGTTGTCTATCACTTATAATCTATCCAGTCAGGATTTTGCACGCATGGCTACTGCTGAGCCATCTTACAAAATTTCATTCAAATTCTGCCTTCTTTTAAACCTAGTTCCTCCACCACATGTATTGTTAATTCCCATTTTTTCATGTAATTTGAAATAGGCTAAGCAGTGTTTCTAGAAGATTCAAATTCCAGTTATTTTGTCTCTGTTACTATATTCACTATGTCTAGTAAAGTTGATTTAGTCTTTGATTTCCATTTTCTAGTAATTGCTTTCTTGGCAGCCACCATAATTAGACTCAACAAAGCCTTATTATGTCTAGGCAATTGATTCTGTATCATAGATCAAAACTAATTTGTCTCCCTAGAAAGGCTACTGGCTCAGGACTCCAAGTTTTCCATTGCAGGTCAGCTTGAGTTTCTCAACAAAGGTGGGGGGTATTAAAGGAAATAAGCAGTCCCTGCATGAAGTACAAATCTTTCAAGGTCTGCAAACCCTGGTTCATGGCGCTTTTTTCGCACGCCCCAGAAAATATTTCTCAATTACCTCTTTCTTCACCATCACATCCAAGATTGCATACCTTTGGGCAATTGCTAGCTACACTGTGAGGGAGAGAATCTGCCCATTAGGAGTATCAAACAGCAAATATATGTGTCCATTTCCAACACTTTCAAGTCACATAGGGGTAATCCTACGAGGCTCTTCTAGACTTTGTTGTATATTTGGGAGACATGTGACCGTATGTATCCCCATTGAAACAGTTCTTATCAAAAATAGGGTGGGGGGAGCAGGCTTCAGGCTTATGTCCAGCTTCTATCTTCAGCACATAATTATCCTTTCTAACCTCCTCTGATTGATTCTTATAATCATGTAATATTTTGTATGCTCTACTAATTATTCCTTTTTTAACAGCAGCTTATGTTCTAGATTCTACTAAACACTCTACCAGTGCTGGTCTTTCACAGGACCCCTATTTCTTTCTCTTTGCCTATATTCTGATACCAATCTTGATCCCATGAGGGGGGCCAAAGTCCAATCGTCTGTGCCACCTGGTGCAGTCCAAATAAATTCTTGGCCTCTTCCCATTCTATTATCCTTTTTAATTATCCACGATTGCTTTTTACTTTCTCCAGTGTCACCTTGGTTATTTTGTCAGTTTTCTCCATCAACAAATTCATTAAGTCTTGCCTATTTTCTGTATTCCTAACTGTAGTCATCCATAAAATCTCCCAGCAATATAACCTTTCTCCATTCCTGTGTTGGCTTAATTCTTAGAATACTATTCTCCTACTTTATGAATATAATATTCTGTATGTCGGTTATTATTATACTCTTCATGGGTGTATCAACATCCAGTAAATCCAGTCCATCTGCCAACAATAGTTTCTTGATGAACTGAGGTGGGCCCCCATTTCATCATCATCCCTTTCCACTTTGAATTCTAGGTGTACATTCTGCTCTTGCTGGGTTTACATTCCCACAATGTAGTGAATGTATCCTTAACTGTGTAGAACTCTGACCCATGGAGAAATACAACGATCCTGGGTAATAGAAATCTGGTAATCCCAAACTGCTGTCCTGTGTTAGCAGTAATCTCAGGAAGAATCAGCTCATATCGGGACTGGTGCGGAGACTCCTGGTTGCGCATAAAACCTTCAGCCGAGAATATCTCTTGACCCAAGATAAAATCGCTTAGAATCAGCTCTTTATTAATGGCTATCAACCCCTGAGAGCTTCTCCTCTGGTTGATAAAAATGTACATGACCTGTGTATAAAACTTAAGGGACTAAAACATTTTAACTGCTTTTTCTTGCTGTCCATATCCATATAACAGGTTTCCAATTTCTCAGTTGTTGTATTATCTTTTGTTTAGTCTCTACATGTCCTTAGCTGCCACTCAGACCCTGGTAGAGTTTTAATCGGCATACTCTGAATAGTTATCTTTCATTTTATCCGTCTGCTTGCTCAGCAATATGGATATTGCTGAATCAATTGGTGCCTAGTGGATGCAATTTAAAACAATTGCCTTTGTTTTAGCTACTTAATTTTGTATCCTGAGAAGATTTAAAACTGTCTCAAAATGTTCCACAACACTGAAATGTCCTTTTCTGGCATCAGGTATAAAATAATATCATCTGCAAATATTGCTTTTCTTGACTACCATACCAATTATATCTTTGAATTTCTCAGTTTCTTATTTCTTTGTCAGTGGTTCTAAATATAGTGCAGATAACAAAGGAAAGAGAACACCTCTGCTTGGTTCCTCTGTTCAAACAGAAATTATCAGAGGAGCCACCACTTTAATTTCACCACCAATCCCTCATATATCCTCCTAATCAACCTTATAATTTTATCAGGGAATGCAAATGCTTCCATTGAACGGGCACACCTGCTCAGGTTTAGAACTAACAAAAGCTAAAATACTCACTTGTCAAATGCATTCGGGTCCTGCATTAAGACCACCATGACATCGAGATATTTTCTTACATTCAGCTCCCATCCATGTATTGGACACTCATGATGGTTCTGTTAATGCTGTTAAACAAATGTTTGCATACAAAACCACTATTGATCCATATCTATCAATTTTGGCATCACGCTTTGCCAAAACTGCGTTTTAGTCATTATAGATATAAACACTTTATAATTGGATGGTTTCATATAAACAAGAGTGGTCGCTCCTTTAGTCGGGGTTACATCTTTTCAACAGATTTCATCATGAGGTTCTCTGGGGAGATGTTGACAATGTATTCTTGGCTGTGGACAACTTAGGGCCCTTTCTGTGATTTAAAGGAGAATATGGGCCATATGTCCTCTTATTTCATCCCCATTGACCGAAGATTGGCGGGAGTGAATGGATGCGTTTCCTGCTGCGTGTTTAACTGGTGGCCTTATCACTAGTTGTTTTCAACTCTGCCTAAGGAGAATTTTACAGTAGTGGCCCAGGTTCAGTACTGAAGAAGGTCAGGTGAGATTCTCCCTAGATTTCCTCACACTGGCATGGAAATCAAATCTATAACCAACGGTGCATTGGCAATGTTAAAGGGAACGCTCAACTTGACTGGGTATGTGTATACTAATACCTGCATGATATATAAATAATAAAATAAAATAAAAATCATGCTGCGATAACAATGTTGATATAATGGGTCTGTATGGCAAAGGAGCGACTCGAGGACACACACACACAGTCATGTTATGATGTGGTAAATTTTTACTGTCTTTAGGTATCGCAAGACAGCACACCATCTGCCCCTCTTCTGCTGGCAGGAAACCATATTGGTACTTCTCCTTACGTACACACTTGACAAATAGTGTTAAACAAAAACCTTCCAGATCTTTCTGTCCTTCCTGTCTGTGTGTTCCCTAAAACTTAAATGACGTACAATTACTCCATCTAATCATAGCAGCACTGTTTCCTGTGGATTCAGGGTATTGTGCCTTCTGATGGTCAGCCTTCTCAAGGATATGGCCCTTGAACTTGGCCCATAAAGGTAATTGAGCTCTCCGATCGCTTTCTAACCTAATTAGGGCAAATTTAATTCTTCCATAGTGGGAACTACGGCCATTTAATATGAAGTGCACCGTTTTCTTCATCTCCATATCTCTATGACCTGTTATATAGACATACATCTAACTTCCATGAAATATTTCTAGTGCCTCTACCAAGAAGGGGTATCTCTTGCTATATCAGTGGTTTCTTATAGGCTGACCTTAAATAGGGTATTGGTCAACAACCTAAGTAATCTAACATTTCAAAAGTCTTGCCCCATTGTAAGAGGCGGTTATGATAGCACTTACACAAAAGTTTTGTGCTCTGGCATGATCATCTAAGGGAAAACAGTTGTTTAACTGTATGGATCTTTTCAGGTCCGAAGCTTGTGCTCGTATAGCAGATGAAGCTAGCTGGAAGGATATGTCCCCTAATTACCTTTTCTGTAGCATTCTGTAATTTGACTTGGCAGAAAATAACTGGTAACTTGGGTTCAGGTGGACCGCAAAGATTCGGCAGTTCTACAATACTTTAACATTTGTCAGTCCTCTAAATAATTCTTGTTACTTCTTAATATCTCTTTTCTTTTATTTCCTCTATATTTAAACTCCACTTTAATTTTATACTCCTAGATATATTTGCAGAAGAAATTTCTGTCCTCTCTAATAACTCCCAAATAATTTCCACTAACCATTCCTTAAATTCTTCTCTTCTTAACAGATGGGTAAAAAGCACCAGTGTCTCATTTGCATTACCCTGTGTTTTATTTTGGTTATTATTTGGTGCATGATCCATATAGTTTTGGATGCATATCAAAACTGTCAATTAAATGCATGTTCCTGTAAAATGTACATTCTGTCAGCCTAGCCCAGTTTTGTATCTTTAATAATGTGCAGTTCTCCTTGCAAACTGTTACCGCTCAGGAAGGAAAAAGGCCTTGAGGTATTAATTTTGAGAGATGCATTACAAGGCTGTCATCTTTCCATGACAAATATTTTCATAAATTTCTTCAAAAATCTACCCTACTTTGTCATATTTTCCTTCTGACCCCCAGATACATCTACTGCTGCAAATCAAATTAGTCCCACCTATAAGTAATATTCCTTTAAAAACTGATTATTTCTCCCAGAATTTTCTTGTTCTATTATTTTGTTGTAGGTGGAATATGAATACATATCAGTATAATCCTCCTTCCTTGCCAGTAGCTTAGTACTACAAATATAACACTTATCTTTTATCCTCTTCTATCACTATAGCTCCTCTTGCAATTAATATAAGTATTTTCCTTTCAGGTATTCTGTGAATAACCTTTCTGAAAACATGTCTTTATCAAATTCATGTGTTCAGTTCTTTCAAATTTAATATTAATCAAATGAAGCATTGGATGGTTCCACCTATTACCATTCAGAGAAGAAATCTTTTTAGTACATGTGCCCAATAGCTTGTTTCTTTTTGTATATATCTGTGAGACCATTAACATTTAAAGATGAGTAGAGGTGGTTACTGACTTGAAACTGTAGTTTATTGGCCACTGGTCATTTCCATAACTCCTTCATCTTCCTCTCTTAAAACCTAGTTTTCAGGTTTGGTCTTTTCAGGCTTGTTGGCTGTTGGTGAAGCACCCTCCAAGAGGAAAAGCAGCTGAGAGAAGAAGGAGCCACTTTTGAGATTTTAAGTATTTTTTCTCTGTTTATTTGCTAAGTTTTTCTGCATAGCTGCCTAGCAGCATTTTCTGGCTTGTTAAACTTGATTTCTGTATTAGTAGCTGTATTTAGAGCACAAAGCTGTTTGCTGAATTTCCTGTTTGCATAATTTTAAATCTTTTTTCTTAAAACTTGCATATTTTCTGTCCTTGACCTAGCACTCTTGTGTGGGGTCATTTACTGCACTATTATAACTTGATATTACTTGTGAACCTCTGCTATCTCTGTAAAAACAAAAACAAAAAATCTTGCTTTTTCCCACTTTTCTGAGAGTTAAAAGTTCAGTTACAGGCTTGCTGTTCCTGAACTGTTTGAAAGTTTCTGTGAGGCCATTTTGCTTGGGCTGAAGGAGGGTCTGTGTTCATCAGTGGCAGTGACTAACATTGAGCAGCTTCTGCCCCCGTAGGTGGTTACTGACTTGAAACTGTAGTTTTATTTTTCCTTTTGGGTCTATTCCTGCTTCTTTCCAGCCCCTGCTATCAAGCACGCTTTTCTTTAGGATTGCCGGAGTTACCACTAGAGCAGCATCGGGCAGCGCGGTTAAACAAGGTTAAACTCTTTCTGGCTCCAGAAAGTCTGTTCTTCAATTTTTCCTTAGAACTGCTCTGTTAGGAACCTAAACAGTTTACACCTACACTAAAAAGTGCAGCACTTGTTCCAAATAGCTTTTTCTTCTCAAAAAGCTCAGCACTTGTCTTATAAGCATATCCCTTGTCTTATAAGCATTCTCTTTGCAGGTCAAGCACTCCTATATTATACAAACTCACTAGCAAAACCCCAGGAGTGCCCACCCTGCTAAGCCCACTACTTTTCTGTCTTCATACCAACTCATAATTCTTTCTAGCATGTCGAAGGGTCAGATGCTGGCATCCTCTCCTGCCCATTTGGTGAATCTGGGAATTCTGAGACAATGTTACAATTGCCTCATGTACCACGGACAACCTCTCCTCCTCCCATGTAACACTAACACTTGTGAGAGATGCAGCTATTTAGCCAGACTGGAGGCTGGGCACTCTCAACTAGGACTGGCAAGACCAGGCAGGAGGCAACTACACACCACAATACCAGTCTCACATAACTCAACCACACCACTGAATCAAACACATAAACACTAAGACATACTCGAGGCTCTGAGTAAAATTTACCTAAACAGCAGAGGCCTCCAAAGCAGACACCCAAACACTACCAAACTCAATACACCACACACAACACAAACAACAAAATCAGTGTCAAAGCAGTCACTGCCTAAGGCCAAATACAACACCAAACATACTTGTCATAGGTGACTCCATAGTCAGACACACTGGCGTCCGCTCACCAGACTGAGTAAGGAGAAGGTCACAGTAAGCTGCCTGTCGGGCACTAGAATCCACCACATAACACAAGCACTCAGGTCTCTCCACAGCAGGCACAAGTCGACTCAGTCATTGTCCACGCTGGTGTCAACGACCTGAGACGACCTCCTTGGACTACATAAAAAGGGTCATTGAGGAGCTCTCTGATCATGTAGCCCAGGCAGGTATGACCCTGACCTTGAGCAGTATCCTACCTTCACCTAGAATGATGCCACAATACAGTGATAAGATGATCAGCTTTAATAATTGGCTTAAATTCTGGTGTCATTCAAAGGGGATCCAATGTCTGTCTGCCTGGGATGACATGCTGGACAAGCCATGCTGCCATGAGGCGGCTTGCACCTGTCACCCTAGGCTTCGGATATTGGCAAAGGCTCTTGCCACCCCATAGTGCCTTTTTAGGCAAGGCTCAAATTCTAAACCTACCACCCTAGAACACAAAAGGAAAAAACTAAGGGTAATGCTGCTCAATGCCAGAAGTCTCAATCTCAAGATGCACGCACTCGAGGCCCTTCTCAGTATGGAGAACATCGATGTCTGTGCTGTGACAGAAACCTGGTTCAAGGCTCCTGAGAGCACCCCAGCACTACAGGTTTCACCTCATATCATGCGTTCGGCCCCAAAATCCGGACAACACCAAGAAGGAGGGGGGTGTCCATATTCATAGCGACACCCACACCTCTGGTTAGTGCCCATCAGCACCTGAGACCAATCCGAAGTACTAACTATAGGCAAGTAATCGCTCTGCAATTCTAGGTGGCATGTTACAGGCCAATTCTCTCAAACTCCAGGTCCCCCAGTCTTTCCTGGAAAACATTTGGGGATAAATGTGTATCTCCAAAACACCATCAAGGTCAGCATCAAACTACCCAGATTCAAACTCACCTGGGCCTGCCCACCCCAGCCCAAAGGTTCCTGGAGTTCATAAATCCCCAAAATGGAACAACTAGTCACTCATCCCACAAGAGGAGAAAACATACTTGATCTCATGAGCACGAACATGGGATCACAATGTTCAACACCGGAAGTATACCCCTCACTGGTGAGATCAGATCATAAACTAATCGCGCTGGAGGTCCTCATCCCGCCGCCACCTGAAACAAAAAAGAGCACAGTGAAAAACTTCTCAAAAGCCGACTTCACCGTTCTAAAAAATAGTGTGGTCTCCTTTAAGGCCCCAGAGCCGGTGGTAAACATTAGTCAAACCGCTGAATCACTTACAAATGCCTTCTACCAGCACCTACAGGACTGCATGGATCAGGCAATCCCAAACAAAACTAAGACTCTTTGTACCAAAGGCAAGCGTCCAGTCTGGTGGACCCCAGCCATAAACAAGCTCTACAACAAAAGGAGGAAGCTACTACAAGATAGAGCAAAATCCTTGAAAGGTAAGACACCTTTGATCATTATAAGTAAAAAAACTAAGAGCTCTCATAAAATCATCCAAGGCAAATTTTGAGAGAAAAATCGCCAAGGACTCTAAAGACAATCATAAGGCCTTCTTTAGCTATGTTAGAAACCTAGGAGGAAACTCCCAGATATGCTCAGAATTAGTTCAAAATGATGTGAAGATTACTGAACCTACACACATTGCCAACATACTGGCTGACAGGTTCAGTGCAAACTTCTCCCCCCCCTCCCCCCCAAAAGGAGAGATATCTATACCAGGGGATTGTAGCCCCCCAAACAACTCCAACACCCAGGTGAGAACTGCTCTCCAAAGCAAAAAACACAGCATCCATGGGACGGATGGTGTCCCCTGTGTGCTCCATGAACTCAATGAGGAATTAAACCCACAGTTAGGACAGCTGTTTAATCTTAGCCTCACCTCAGGATACGTACCCAAGGTGGCGCGCGACTGTGGTCCCACTTCACAAGGGCGGTGCCTCCACCGACCCTGGAAATTACCGTCCCATTAGCTTGACAAGCCTTATCTGCAAAGCCATGGAGAGGATCATAATGGAACTCATAAATAAAGACATAGGGAACTTGCAGACTTTGGATCCAACCCAGTTTGGCTTTGTCAAAGGCAGATCATGCCTTTTAAACTTGGTTGACTTTTTGAGACAGTCACCAAGGCCATTGATGAGGAAAGGCAGTCCATACAGCCTACCTTGACCTGGCAAAGGCCTTCGACACAATACCCCACTCAGGTATCATCGAAAAACTCATCAGCTTGAATGTAAACCCATACATCACAAGATGGGTTGCAAACTGGCTAAGTGACAGAACCCACAGGGTCAGAGTTGCTGGAGCCATGTCAGACTCAAAGCCTGTCACAAGTGGTGTCCCACAGGGCTCAGTCCTGGGTCCACTCTTCGGCATCTACTTTTCTGAAGTACAAGCAAACACAGGAGGGTTATGGCTGACAAAGTTTGCAGATGACTGCAAACTGCCATAGTCACACATCTGACACAGATATCCTTCAGAAGGGCCTCACAGAAACGGATAACTGGTGCCAGAGCCATGGCCTAAAGTTAAATGCCAAGAAATGCATAGTCATACCCTTGGGAAAAACAAGGTTACCCCTAGCTACCAGATAGGTGGCAATCCACTGAGCACAGAAGAAGTCATCAGGGATCTGGGGACCCAGGTTGACAGTAGCCTTTAGCTTTGACACTCATGTTGCTAAAGTAGTTAGGAAAACCTTCATTGCCCACCTGATCATGAAGGGATTCACATCTAGATCAAGGGAGGTCATCGTCCCCTGTACTCATCACTCATTAGACCTATGATTGAGTACAATGCCCCATTCGGAATGTATCTGACCAGACACCTGCAGCAGCTGGAAAGGCCCCAAAAGTTCCTCACCAAAAGGATAAAGGGTCTCAAAAATATGTCTTATGCTGCCCGACTGAAAGAACTCCAGCTCTATTCAGTCTCATACAGCTTGCTCAGAGGTGACCTGTGCCTGACATATAAGGCCATGTCAAACCCTGATTTGATGAATATGCTTCACCTCAAAAAATCTAGATCCCTCAGAACCACAAGGGCGAGAGACTTAAACCTTGACACGGTTATTAATAGAACATGCTGGAGGGACAGATTCATCACCCAGAGACTCCCTATGCTGTGGAACAAAATCCCGGTACATGTGAGGCAGAGCACCTCGCTGGCCTTGTTCAAGAGGAATCTTGACCAATGGATGGGGGATCGCAGATATACCCCAGGGATTACTTCAGTGTCACTGCTTGACAGAGGCACAGCAAAATAATAGGCATAGTTTTATTCAAACTAAAGGGGTGGCGAAAGCCAAATAACTATGGGCTAGGCTTATAAATGCCCTTGGGCAGATAGCCTAGTATGAACCTATGAACCTATAATCTGAAAGCATCCTTATGTGAAAAGTTATTATTCCCACCTTTTATTTGTAACAACTTTTGTTAAGCATCTAGTTCCAGCTTTTGTGTTACATGCACACTAATGTTTGTCAGGTTGATCTTTTATACAGTTGTTTCTTGTTATATCCATTTGAGCCTAAGTTACATCTTACAAAACTTTTTTTTTTATTTTAACTCTCAAACAAAAAACAAGTACAGCTGTTTATATTTTGTTTTGCTGTTTATCTAGTTTATATATGTTCTGTAGCATACAGTGTAGTGTTGTTTTCACTCTAAGCAAGTAATATTATTAAGCAAACTCTTCAATTGCTGTTTATATTTTTGTTTTGTGTTTATCTAGTTTATTTATTTTCTGTAGAGTATAGTGTAGTGTTTTATTCCAATCTCAGACATAGTGATAGTGTTAGTGGGTCTTCTGCAATTATAGTTATTACCGCAACTGTCCTCTTGAATGATACATGAGACAGATAATTTTGAATTATACAGTACCTACAAAGCTATTGTATTTACTCTATAACTGCTGGCTGTATGTAACTTTTATTTCACTGCTCTCAGCCACACTTTTAACAGGGTTCTCTGCTTTTTCCAATTCGTGTTTATATTTTCCTCTAACAAACCTTTCAAATAACCTGCTTTTTACACCCAACAACCTTTTCAACTTTCCTTTTTTTCAGTCAGAACAGACTCACACTCCACAGGTGTACCCTCCTCCAGCTGGTCTCAATCACATGCTCTAAAGGACCCAGAGCTTACAGTACAGGAGTAAAACCTATTTTAATCTAATGTAGGTACTTTCCTATGATAATTCCTGGGAATGTCTTATATTCTATTTGCATTGTACTACCTTTAACAAATGGTGTACACACTGGGACATCAGCTGATAGTGTCCCCCTTTCCACTCTAGCCTTGCTCACATTCAGCCACTAAGTGACAGTAAAACACCACTGCTAGAGACTATCCTAATACTAACAAGGCTCACTCAAGCCGTTTGTCTCTGAGACTCTAACTAAATCACTTTCTCCCAGCTTAAAGTGCTGCTTAGGATCATCTGCTGTTCTAAAACAAAACATCCCTGGAAATTAGTAACACATCACTCATTTTCCTTATCACAGATTTAAAACCAACTCTCACTGATATATTTTCCTAGCAGCTGTTGGGCTGGCTCTACCCAGTCCATTTGCCCTTCAGGCTCACTCCGCTCCCCTACCCTACACCCTTTCCCACCCATCCCTGCACTCCTCACATTTATAGCGGAAACTCCATTCCCTCCAATCAGATTATACCGCACACAATCCACTTCTAACTGTACCCATCCACTTCACTAGCTTCTCTTTTCTCCCAATCCCACCCATAACATAACCTCCCATACCAAATTTCCTAAACCCATTCTAAAATTATGGCACTCACTACATATTCCATTCTCACAATCTGCTTCTAACTCTTGCCCTTAGTCTACTAATTCTTACCTCATATATACTTCAACCCACAGCTATTAGATCTACAACTACTCCTAAGCAGTGACAAACCATTAACGGTTTCCACAACATATCACCCAGCCTACTCGAATACCATTTCATTCATTTTCCAAAACTAAAATTCTTGCCCTATACCACCATAAATAAAATTAACTGCCACTATCTAACAACTTATAACAAAAATGTTTTACTATCATAACCTTAAATGCACTTGGTGGTAATGGAACATGTAGACTTTCAAAAGGCTAAACATCGAAATTTACTATACCAAAGCTTGAATATCAGTGTCAGGAAGGCAAATGCAGCTCAATGGATATATTTTCAAAATGGCGAATATAAAACTCTCAACATTGCCATGGTTCCAGATGGGGGCTGAAAGATGTTTTCATTTTTGCTATTTAAGTTGATATGATGACTCGACCAAGTGCATTTCCAGGTTATGATAGTAAACCCAAAAAAATTCTTTCAAAACACTCCCTTTACATCCAAAACATAATATCCCTGTGTGAGGACATCCACTCCAACCCAGGACCCTCAGGCATAACTACACTCAACCAAACTCCCTCTCCTAAAGACCTCCTCTTATCAACCATAAACATTTGTAGTATCTGTAACAAAATTAAAGAATTCTATGCTTGGCTAACACAAAACACTCCTGACATCCTACCAGTCATGGAAATCTGGCTAAAACCCCAAATTCAAGATATCGACACCCCCAAGTTATAATATATTAATGAATGATAGAACCAACAAAAATGTAGTGGGATATTACTAATCTATGCTGACTCTCTCACAATACTACCCTTCCAGAAAACACTATCCTTTTAAAATGCCAAAATCTAATAGGAACTCTACAAATTAATAAATCTAAACAGCTATGCATAGTTAGTCTATATATCCCACCAAGACAAAACATCCAAACCTTGAGGACATCCTCGCCTGGATGTCAGAAAATACCTGTAACAAAGCTATTATTATGGGAGATGTAAACATCAGTTGGCAAGATTTAATGACTCCACAACAAACAGCATAAACCTGTGCAGGTTCACCCAACTTGTCACCAATCCTATCAGAATGCTCAACAGCAATACCCAGGAGCCACCCTTAACTGGGTCTTAGTCTCAGATCCACTTAAATAATCAAATCCTAAGACCTTACAATATACTCAGTGACCACTTGCCAGTTATCACTTATAGAGCCACTCCACAAATATCCAAATCTCAAAACTACAAAACCATTAGAAATCTAAAACATTTTTGATCAACAAGAATTTATCAAAATTCTAAAACTATCAGATAGGCAGCCACTAAAAACTCTCCCATTGGATGATGCCATATACTATTTCAACAAGACCTTTTTTATACTATTTCAACAAGACCTTTTTAGACACTCTCAACAACCTAGACCCTCCTCGTACTAAAAGAGTAAAATCTAACCACTCCCTGGCTAACAAAGGCTACTAAACAACTCATTACAAAACAGGGACAAGGCCTGGAAAGAATGGCATAACAACAAAAATGAATGTAATCTACATAGATACAAACAGTTACAAACCTAAGCTAAAAAGCTAGTATGTTCTGACAAATATATATATATATATATATATATATACTATATATATATATATATATATATATATATATATATATATATATATATATATATATATATATTTCTCTAACCAACTGCCTAACCATAGTAACAACCTAAAACAATTCTGGAAAAGTATCACTAATCTCCTTACCCTGGCAGCAAACAAAACCCATCACCGTTCTTAAAAAATAAAAGCCGAGAACAGAATAAGGAATGGTACTTTAAAATAAGATCAGATGCAGTAAAAGTACCAAAGCCACATTTACCTGCAGCTGTGTTGGTTTTGGTACTTTTACTGCATATCTCTAAAATCACCATGCTCAGACAAAGCACCCTTACAAATAGCCACCATGCTCAATTCACATTTTATAAATAGCATACACAAATTATTAACAAACTCCACTTCCTGTAGTCACCTTAGCAAATTTCACTTCCCTATACCTCTATCTCATGAAAGCAGTCCTCACTTAGAAAGATTCTCTCCTCCCTCATAGACAAATCTGCACCAAAGTAATACTACACCATCTACCCCCTTCTCACTACAACCAACACCAACCACAGAAATCCAGAAACTCCTCAAAAATTTACAAGCATGCTCTCTCTCTGATGACTTTACCAGAATACTTAAAACTCACTGAGGCCATAGCATATCCTGTTAGCATTATGCTGAATTACAGAATCCTATGTCTCCCTCTGGAAAAAAATTGTCATCAACTTCATAAAGCAGGTAACTCAATGAACCCTTTAACTATGCCCAGTCTCTATCCTCTCCCACTATCCAGACTCCTTGAAAAATGCATTCATAAACAACTACTTCACCATTTCACACAACAACCTACTCATACCCAACATGGCACTTCACACAGTACAAGCACTACACTTATCTCCTTTGGATAGTTATGCTCGTCAGTCAGGATAAAACACGAACAGTTGTGGGTTTGGTTCAAGCAGCTTTATTACACACAAACACATTAGGAATGAGGGTTTGTAACTTAAACTTAAACAAACTTATAAACAGACTGACTACTACACTCATTGTTAACACCCTGGCTGATCTCTCAAAATGGCACTGCTGCCTGCACATGCTCACTGTTTATATGCAGCCTACATCTATAAATGCTTCTTAAAGTTACATACACATGCTCTGTTCTACATCCTCCCTCTTTGAGAAATAGATCATATACCAAATGACAGTATTCAATGACATGCAATTACACAGAAATGATCTTTTGACATGCAGTTATACAGAACTAATTATTTGACATGCAGTCATACAAAATTAGACACATATAAAACAATAATGTCCAGGTTGATGTGTATTTTACACTAGGTCTAGAAATATGACCTGATCATGTAACATAAAAGTCAGAATTGGATCTAGCAATGGGAACTGTCTTCAAGGAATGTTCAACTCTGGGGACATCTGGGCATCATCAGGAATGGGAATGGATACTGAGACATGTTTTTCAGTATGAACATTGTCAGGATTGCTCTGAGATTTAGAGTCTGTATCACAGGTACGATGTTGCGATATCGTTTCTGACACAGGAAGAAGATGCCTGTGGTTTCTCCTGCATTCTATACCCTCAGATTCCACTAAGTAAGATCTCAGTTCAGCACATATGCCTTTCTTGACAATTCAATTAAAGACTTTTAGTCATTTGCATTCTAATGGGAGAAATCTGCTCATTTTATCATAGCGGACTTCTGAAAGGAATGCTTCGTAAAGTTGGGCTTTGATTGCTTTGTTATTTTAGCATTGACAACAAACTAGAACTGATGGGCAAGGTTGTTCTGGTTTGCCTGGACAGAAGGCGGCTGAGCAGAACCAAATAGGTTTTCATGGGGTAAATTTCTGAGATTAAGCAAATTCAAGAAGATATCAGTATTTTCACATGTTGACCTCTCCAGTAATTGCTTTGAAATCTGTACTGCACATTCAGCAAGGTCGTTTTACTGTTGGTATTCCAGACTACTAGGAACATGGATAAAGTCCCACCCTTTTGGCAGCTTAAGATCACAGTAGTGCAGTTCTCCATTCATTTTTACTGCCAACAAAGAGTTCAATGTTTTTACACTCAGAGACTGACGCAGTTCAGTCTTTACTTTCCGTACCATGCTAAATGCTCTTTCAGCAGGTTGAATGATTCCTTCAGGTTGAATGATTCCGTGGCTAAACAGGGCCCCACTGTGAAATGAAGAAGGTGAGGAACCCCAGAAAAAGAAAGGTAAATTTTCCATACCATTAAGTAACCCTGATAGATGACAGAAAGAACCCAAGAGTCTGAAGTGCTGAGACACCGATTTGGAAGACAAAGGGAGAGCCAAAGGGACAAAGAGCTACAAGAATGGGGGGTGTCAAAGAGAAGCAGGCTTATCAGATAAAGGAGGTTTCTGGGCAACAGAAATCTGAAAGGCTTTAACAGATGGTTTCTGCCTCCCACCCCTTCCTGCCCCTAGAGGTCTGACAGGGTTGCCTATGGCTTTAGGGCCATTAAGACAGAAAACAAGTCTTGAGTAAACTCTTTCCATTCCCTTTAAGGATCCTTAGGTCAGACCAAACCATGCTTCAGGTATTTATCTTTGCTTTGTATCAGTGTACTACCTCATAGGATGTGCATTTAGCAAGTCCCACTAGGGTGTAATTCGTGAAGCCGCGGTTAAGGAAATTAATATTCATATAGCCAGCGGTATGAATATTAATAAGGTTCTCGAAATATACTCGAAGCAGAAGGATCACTACTTACACCGCTGCTCCCTTATGGACTTCCATCATTGGAGGGCTCTGGCTGACCTACCTCACCTGGACAAGAGCTCTTAAGGCCCTGTCACCATCTACCCGATACTCCCTTATGGACCTCTGCCACGGGGGCTCCCGCCCTGATCACC
>NC_056739.1:479294567-479323252 GCF_019279795.1 Protopterus annectens
AGCATGGGAAAAACTTTCGGAGCAACTGTTTACAAGTAGTATTCCCATTACACGTAAAAGTAACTGAAATAAACTTTACTCTCTAGCATGCAAAGAGAATCATGCACTAAAAATAGTACCATTAAGAAGAAATGTTGTTTACTTACAGTTAAACTTTCCAGTTTGTTCTTGTTCTGTCATGTTCCATAAATACAATTATCACTTTATATTCACATATTTGTCAATGTTCAAGTTACTGGTTTTATTCCTTTTAATCTCCGTCACCCAAATCTTGTCTCTATTTCATTTCCAATGTACTCTCGCTTCTTCTAGTCAACTGTCATACTCCCTGCCTTCTGTCCAGCATTTCCCAGGAAACATTGGAAAAGGTTTTCACTGGCATGGTCTCTCTTGTCTTTATTAACAGAAGAACAAGAAGCAGAATATCCATCGGTTTCACAGCTCACTGTTTGTTGGACAAACTTTCGGATTTCCTCCTTAGCATGTACTTCAGCCAAAATAATTTTGCCCATCCAGGAAGACTATTTAGAAGATGTCTTGTTAAAGCAGTTTGAATCTCATGCCTGCTTCTCCACGTTCCCTGAACAGGGGGAAATAGTTTACTCCTCTTCTGCCTGATGTCACGACTAATAATTTTCCACAAACACTGTGCTGTATCCCACTTTTAGTACTTTGTCCTTCTGTCACAGTTTTGTCAGAATTAATTCCTTATGCTGCTAGGATTGCATCTGTACTATTAAAGGTCTAGGCTGATTTCTCATTACCAGGTTTGGAGTATATACAGAATGTAGCCTTTCAATTAACATCTACTGCTGTGGAATACTAGTCCAGTTGCTTAGTTGTGCTTTCTTGAAAGTAATACTGTAGTCTGCTCCTTTCAGCTTCTCTGGCACAGCTTAAATTCTCAATCTCATATTTTCCCTATGTGCTCTGTCCTGTAATTCCATTTTTAATGTCTCTTCTTGAGCAATCTCATATTCCCCAAGCCCCTTCTTCAGATCCATCTCTGAATTTTACAGTGTTATCATGACCTTATCTGAATATCTGTTTAAAGTTTCTTCCATTCTTTCTTGACTTTTGTTGTTTGAGGTGATGTACTGTATGACAGCCTCTCAACCTCAGGCCAGTAATCAATGACCCTCAGTCCTCACTAGTGACACTGGTAAGAGAAGACCACTAAATCAGGAGTGGGTGTAGTCAGTATTTTCAAATGCATCTCTTTGCACTAAGCCAAATGTCCTGGAAGAGCACACACGGAACATGCACCAGACCTAGGACTGGACTGTATGTTTCTCTCCAAACCACAAACAAGACTCCATACTGACTTTGGAGCACTGTGACTCAGTTATAAGTAGCTGACATACCCACACTTGGTTATTTTATTTTCACACACACACACACACACACACACACACACACACACACACACACACACACACACACACCTCATCAACAACCACATGGACTACATCTTCTTAACCCAAGCCACCCCAGCATCCAGACAGAAACTCCTGCTCATGGGTCATGGCCAATATATATGTACTTGGACAGCCAGACTTGAACATAAACCAAAATATCAAGACAGGAACTGAAGTTTCCCATGCCAGTAGCATTTTGAGACATCAGACCTCCATCATCTTTCTCTTCCTGTGTGGAAGCACCATTCTGGCCCTGTCCATTGCTTCCACTACATAGTTTGCACTACCCAACACCTTGATCTCCTTGACCAGTACTGACAGCCTATTCACAGCTGCAGGTAAACACCCTTCTCCCTTTGGGACTTCCACAACTCTGGCTCCCCTCAGGACTTGAAAACTGCCCAGGTAGTAAACATGTGAAACAGTAAGACTCCAGGCCAAGCAACAGGAGATACTCTGAAGTTCTCACAGGGCAGCTGCACTTCAAAGATGCTGGCCAGCACCACCATCCTCTCACACACCAGTCCAGTCTCATCTGCTGGTTACTGTTGCCTTCCCTGGAAACATCCAACACCTGGACCTTCACACTTCCAATACCCTCTTGGCAAGGCCTGACTGCAGATAGAGAGTATTGCTCCGTGAGAGTTCCATAACCATTTCTCATCAGGACTTATACACCAGGATGGGCCCACGCCAATGCTAATCCAAGGAACCACAGCTGCTGACCCAGGGAATCCACCAACACACAAATCCCTGCTCAGCTGACTAGGTGGTTATGTACAGTAGCTATATCAATGCTCAGACCCCTAACCCTCCACTAAAAATGAAAACAGTGTGAGGGACTTTGAATTTACCCTAAACAACTTTATTTACAAAGTGCAAGCACATGACAACATGCCTTACTTCCCTGGCATTGTCTGTCTTGAGCTGTCCACTGACAAGACCTTGTTCTCAGTTTTCAATGTTGAAACACTCCTTTAATAGCCACAAGGAGACGCTCATAAAAACTGAGGATTTCTGTAATACTGGCTCCCTCCACAGCTTTGTCTCTAAGCTGGACGCACAGTGCTGCCAACCTCAGGGACCATGGTGGTTCACCCTGAGCACCTCCTATCTCCCAGGTAGAAAAACACCTGCCGTAAATGAGAACAGGTTCTGTCCAATAAATAAAAAGAATAATTATACCCTTCAGGATTCTCCATAGAGCCAACCACCAAGACACAGTTTGAATTTTTCCCCAAGGCAGCCGCACTCCCAGTGGTCACTTACTCCACTACCTTACTCTGGCTGCACTACCAAAACAATAGAGCTTAAACTCCTTGCCAGTCCTTCCACCTCTGGGACTTCTAGCATCCAGGTCTCTGCCAAACAATGTACTCTTCACACACAGCCACAGCAGTTCTTCCATTGCCACAGTCGAGTTATTCATCCTTGAGCCTTCCACGACCATGGTCCCACAAGAATATGTACCAGTAATTGTAGTTTATATCAGTAAAGAGAAAAGTCAAGGATTAGGCTGTGAAGGTATGTTAGGAGGTATTAAAGTGTACCATGACAAGTATAAATGTACTTGGATTAAGCTTTGGAAAACAAGAAAGTACTGAACTGATATGGAAAGAAAAACTGGAAGTAATGAAAAGTGCTTGCATGTTGTTGAAACAGATT
This sequence comes from Protopterus annectens, assembly GCF_019279795.1. Taxonomy (NCBI): domain Eukaryota; kingdom Metazoa; phylum Chordata; order Ceratodontiformes; family Protopteridae; genus Protopterus; species Protopterus annectens. The sequence goes on from NC_056739.1 coordinate 479,297,651, forward strand.
ATCATTTAGGAGAAAATATATAAATTTAATTCAATATTAATTTCAATAATTGCATGTTTAGCTAGTGTTTTAGTATACCCTTAATATATGAGAAGAAATGTAATATGTTTTCTTTTATGTGGGGATCTAGATTGAACCTTGTTAAAAAGGGCTGTTTTGTACATAACAATGGATGGATTTGGTTTAGGATTGATAATATGCATACAGCATTTTTATATTCAGTATTAAAATGTTTAAAGAATGATGATGCGTATTTATGAACACAGATATTGAGATTTTAAGTATTGAAAGAGTAGACAAATCTTTTGAATTTTAAAAGAAAGAGAAAGTGTCCTAATAATCAGATAAATAATTATCGAGATGAAAATCTTAGTCTGGTAACTAAAAAGTAATAGGACTGAAATTAACAGGAGAGAATGACATAATAATATTATGGCTAAGCATTTCTGTGTGCATTTCCATGGAAAGAGTCGCATAAAGATAAAAGGATAGCAATTCAAGTAAGAAAAGGAAGAAGCAAAGAAACGCTGGCGTGCCAAGATTTCTTACTCTTCCCAGTTATTTGTTGCCAATACCTTATCTCCTTTCCTAGTTTTCTCCAATAAAGTCCATCCCCTTCTTGCCTCTTGTCATTATCCATAAATGTAGTCATCCCTATTGACAGAATCTCTTTTATCTATTCTAGTGCTGGCGTAGTTCTTAGAAGACTTTCTGCTTCTCTATGAGTATAATATTCTGTAGGATTATTGTAAAGTTCTGCACCCAAAATCCCAGTCTCTCCTTGTTTCTTGCACCCCCCCTGTTTTCATCATCATCCCTTTCTAATTTGAATTATAGGTTTCTGCTTGTGCTATGTATAGGAGTCTTAACTGTCTAGCTGTGACATACCCCTTCAAATCGTGAAATCCCTTTCTCCCTTGTTCTGTCAGAAGAATCAACTTATCCCACTTGCCTCTTGCCGTCTTCCCCTCCCAGATAAAATCCTTAAGCTGTTAATTAATTGCTATCCACAACTTCTCCTCTGATTGAGGAAAATATGCCTGACCTGTGAATAAGACTAAAGGGACTAAATATTTTAACTGCTTGTACATGAGTAACTAAATCCATATAACAGAGCTTCCAATTTCTCAGTCTTTGGATTACCTTTTGTTTACTATCTTCCCACATATCCTTAGCTGCCACACTGGAAGCGTTTGTAAATTATAGTCTTAATAGTCCTTGATTTTCTTTGTCAATGAATGGTTCAAAATATAATGCAAATAATAAAGGGGGGAGAGGACACCTCTTGTCTGGTTCCTCTGCTCAAGGCGAAATTATCATAGAGGACCCCTTCCCACTTTACTTTTCACCTCCAATCCCTCATATACCCTCATAGTCAACATTATAAATTTATCAGGGAATGCAAATGCTTCCATTGCCCTGCTCATGAAGTCCCAGCTTACTCTGTCAAATAATTTATTTGCATTAAGACCCAACAACAGTGATATTTTCTTACACTCTGCTTCCCTCTGGATCATCAATGTTCTATTAGTGTTGTCAAATGTTTGCCCCCCTTCCAGAAAACCACAGTGATTCATATCTATTTTGGTATCACTTTTGCTATTCTTTTAGCCATAATAGACATAAACAGTTTACAATCATAGCTAATTATTGAAATGGGCCTGTATGAAGCTGATCTGATGGATCTTTACCAACTTTTTAGGTATTACAGCTACCACCACTTTCTTCCAGGATGTTAGTAATTCTCCTCTTAGAATAGTGTTCAACAAAACCTTCAAGATCTTTACGAGTTTTTCCCTCCTAGCTTCGAAACTTCCACCGTAATACCATCTATTCCAGGGGACTTTCTAGTAAAGTGGTTATGCATCACAACTTTATGTCATCTCCTCCTATCCTGCAAATAATAGAGCCTCATCTACCTCTAACACTGTCATATTTAGTTCTTCCAGAAACACTTCCATTTGTACCCTTGCTTGATTTTCAGATGTGTCTGCTTTGTACAAACTGTAATTGAATTTCTGAAACATTTCTAATACCTCTAATGGATCTCTTGTTACTTTCCTTGTTGTATGCTCCCTAAGCTTAGTGGCAGCCCTTACTACTTTCTGTTGTCTCAGTTGTTGTGCTAAAAGATGTTGTGCTCTACAGTTATCAAAAAAGCAGTTTAACAGAAATCTTTCTGAACTCATGCATATTATTGAGGTAATCCCTTATTTTCTGTTTAGCATTCTGCAGTTGCTACTCTTGTTCATCCGTGAGATCCCCCCTACTGTGCAACACTTAAACATTTATCAGTCACTCTAATTAATTCTTGTCACTTCTTACCCATCTTACTTTAATTTCCACCCTATTTTTAATCTCTATTTTAATTTTATCCAACTCCAGAGTTATATTTTCAGAAGAAGTTCCTAATAATGTATGCTACCCATTCCTTAAATTTCTCTCTTTTCAACAGATAGGTGGGAAAACACTAGTGTCTCATTTTTATTTCATTACCCCGTGCTTTTATTTTAGGTATTATTGGTGCATGATCTTAAATAGTTATTAGGTGCATATCAAGACCTTCAATTAAATGCACACGTTTCTGTGAAATGTAAATTCTGTCTAGCCTAGCACAGTTTTTATACCTGGAGGAATAATATGTTAATTCAGTGCAAACTCCTATTACTAAATTCACATCTTCCATGTCAAATATTTTCATAAATTTCTTCCAAGGTTTACCCTTTTTTGTTATACTTTCCCTTCTGGGCCTATTAGGATATGTGGTAGCATGCAATTTCTGAAATAGAGGTGTGCGTGAGAGACTGAGTGAGAGCCACAGTAAAGAGGTTTCCATACCTGTGATCCTTTATGCTGAAGAAATCTGACTAATGCATAAAATAAAGAGGGGAACAAAGGCTCGAAGTAGGAACAGATTTTAATTTCTGCTGTTATAAAATTACAAACTTGCTTCAGTAAAAGGATTTGTGTTGGTATGAATTTTCTGAGGGAAGTAAAAGTCTGAAACTGAAATGTATGCTATTCTTTATTAACTTAAATCTCCAATGACTGGGAACAGACCAAAAATTTCAGGAGTAAGGGATCAAAAAATAAAGTAAATGCCTGGATATTTTTCAAGTGTTACATTTTGGATGTGAAATGCTTTCTCCAACACCACTCTATATACAGCAAGTTTGAAACATTAGATGAAGGAGCTACGGTACATCAATATATATATATATATATATATATATATATATATATATAAAAATAACAGTATTGCACTTAAAAATAAGTAAAACACCAATTTTACAGAGCTCATTCTCTAAGCACAATAATGTCCTCCAGGGTGTGTGTTACTGTGTAGTTAACGTCCTTCCAGGAATGTAGAGGCCATCCACAACACCCCTGGGTGGGCGTTAATTACACATTAACGCACAACCTGTTGTGCATTATTGCTTGGTTATTCCCAACTGTTATGTATAACTTTTTTTTTGTTAAATGTCTAGTTTCAGCTTTTGAGTTAGACGCATACAGTGTTTGGCAGATCAAACTTTTATACAGTTGTTTCTTGTCATCTCTATGTCAGCCCATGTCACATCCTACAAAACTTTTAGTGTTATTGAAAGCCCTTACACAGGGAACAAAAAAAAAAAACACAACCCAATACCCCTCAGCCTATTAACTTAATACTAATAACTTCTTCAAATATTGACGTTTTACCCTCCTAATAAGGTCAAATGTCCCTAGCAGCCACACTCAGACTTTAGTTAACCTAAAAGAAAGTTTATCTGTGTGAAAAAACATGATGCAGCCTGTGCTTCTGCTAACTACAGGCTGGTTTTGTCTTCATTTTATAGTTCTCCCAGTTGTGAAAAAAATGAATGCTTTCAGAAAACATTATCTCCTAGCCAGTTTCTCTCTCCTTTTTTTTTCTAGCCAATTTCTGTGTTGTTATTATCCATGGAGACATGAGGACCAGATGCAGAAGTATTACTAAGCATACATTTACCTGCTAGAAAAACGCCTTATAATATTCAATATTCTTTTTCATTTACTTGTGTTCTCATAAAACTTGTCAGTAGATCAAGGTAAGGGCTTTAATCCAATCATTCCACCATACAAGGATGACAAAAAGTACATTAATGTTTCTTTTGTCATGCTCTTTTAACCAGATTTTTTTTACACCGCAGTACTTATTGTTCTTAAAAGGAGAAAGAGAGCAGGCAGCAATTAAAAAAGGGGAAAAAACAGGAGCAACTGTTTACAGTAGTATTCCCATTACACTTAAAAGTAACTGAAATAAACTTTACTCTCTAGCATGCAAAGAGAATCATGCACTACAAAATAGTACCATTAAGAAGAAATGTTGTTTACTTATAGTTAAACTTTCCAGTTTGTTCTTGTTCTGTCATGTTCCATAAATACAATTATCACTTTATATTCACATATTTGTCAATGTTCAAGTTACTGGTTTTATTCCTTTTAATCTCCGTCACCCAAATCTTGTCTCTAGTTCATTTCCAATGTACTCTCGCTTCTTCTAGTCAACTGTCATACTCCCTTCCTTCTGTCCAGCATTTCCCATGGAAACATTGGAAAAGGTTTTCACTGGCATGGTCTCTCTTGTCTTTATTAACAGAAGAACAAGAAGCAGAATATCCATCGGTTTCACAGCTCACTGTTTGTTGGACAAACTTTCGGATTTCCTCCTTAGCATGTACTTCATCCAAAATAATTTTGCCCATCCAGGGAAGACTATTTAGAAGATGTCTTGTTAAAGCAGTTTGAATCTCATGCCTGCTTCTCCACGTTCCCTGAACAGGGGGAAATAGTTTACTCCTCTTCTGCCTGATGTACGACTAATCATTTTCCACAAACACTGTGCTGTATCCCACTTTTAGTACTTTGTCCTTCTGTCACAGTTTTGTCAGAATTAATTCCTTATGCTGCTAGGATTGCATCTGTACTATTAAAGGTCTAGGCTGATTTCTCATTACCAGGTTTGGAGTATATACAGGATGTAGCCTTTCAATTAACATCTACTGCTGTGGAATACTAGTCCAGTTGCTTAGTTGTGCTTTCATGAAAGTAATACTGTAGTCTGCTCCTTTCAGCTTCTCTGGCACAGCTTAAATTCTCAATCTCATATTTTCCCTATGTGCTCTGTCCTGTAATTCCATTTTTAATGTCTCTTCTTGAGCAATCTCATATTCCCCAAGCCCCTTCTTCAGATCCATCTCTGAATTTTACAGTGTTATCATCACCTTATCTGAATATCTGTTTAAAGTTTCTTCCATTCTTTCTTGACTTTTGTTGTTTGAGGTGATGTACTGTATGACAGCCTCTCAACCTCAGGCCAGTAATCAATGACCCTCAGTCCTCACTAGTGACACTGGTAAGAGAAGACCACTAAATCAGGAGTGGGTGTAGTCAGTATTTTCAAATGCATCTCTTTGCACTAAGCCAAATGTCCTGGAAGAGCACACACGGAACATGCACCAGACCTAGGACTGGACTGTATGTTTCTCTCCAAACCACAAACAAGACTCCATACTGACTTTGGAGCACTGTGACTCAGTTATAAGTAGCTGACATACCCACACTTGGTTATTTTATTTTCACACACACACACACACACACACACACACACACACACACACACACACACACACACACACACACACACAGTACTGGGAAAGGCTGGCACAGATTTACTAGCTGTGCCCCCTCTGCCTAGACTATAAGGTAATCATGCTGCCACCAGTCAGCTACTGTAAGGCTTTTGCAAGGGTATCCAATTATACTGATTAAAATTAATTGTAATAGAAATGGAAGAGTATGACCAAAGCAGCGAACCTTTTCATGATGGCCACAGTGTCAATAAAATAAGCATAAGCACTCTTAAGATGCTAAAAGTCTTTTCTAAAACACCAGCCACAATGAACAGTACAGATATGTAGTAATAAATAATAAAATAGAAACATGAAAATACTGACAATCTAGTTACAATAAACACCAGAGTTTCAATCACAGGTATTATAAAAAAATTACAAGGTTGGATAAATTCACACAGATATAGAAAAACAATGCATAACTAATCTCACTATATTTTCCTGACTATCTGAGTAAATATTCCCTATTTAACTTAAATAATTCAGCAAGGCAAAATGAAGTGCTGAGATGATTGCTTCCACAAGGCTAGGTGATGATCTCCTTAAATATCTTTACTTGTCAGGTTCTGAAAATTCAAAACAAAATTAACTGCTGTAAGAGTTCTGTCCTTTCGGTGCTGGTTATCGAATTATATCACATCTGTTGTACCATCTCAAAGCTATAGCAGAATTTCAAAAACTTCCAGTCTTCTCTTCCAGAATTGTCTGTTAAAACATGCACATTTATTCAGTTATAATAATACTGTCGGACATACAATTACATCTCCTCTCTGTCCAGCAGGGACCCACTGTTGATGCATTCCCAACAGGAGCAGCTACACAAATATCTGTTTAACACAAGCAACTGTACAAATTAGTGTGATAATCAAATTACATAAAAGTTTTTATAAAAGTCCAGTTAGTTATGCTGGCATATGTTATACATGCACTGCCCTACTCTCCCTGGCACAGATGGCAATACTTTTCATCATGCCATCTCTACCCCTTTGAAGACTCAAGGAATTTTTTCAAGTGACTTTATAAAAGCATTGCTTGACAGAAATGAGCTTGTCTGTGAGCACATTCACCTATATCCCATCTTCAGAGTCCATCTGCATTAGCATTGCTGACCCCATTACATTGTTGCACTGTCGTGGCATATGCCTGCAATCCTAGGCTACACCTTAATACCTTGGCATGTTGCTGCCAGACTCTATGTAGCCGTGTGAAGGGATTGTGGTTTGTAACCACAGTGAGTGTCCTTCCATACAACTAAGGCTGAAGTTTCTGCACTGCCCATTCTGTGGCTAGACATTCTTTTTCTACAGCTGCATAACTTTCCTCCCTAGGTTGGAGTCTCTGGCTGAGATATACAACTGGGTGTTCTTCTACATCTGAGGAACTCTGGCTGAGTGCAGCCCCTACCCCATGGTCTGAATCATCTAACTGCACAACACTTTTTTTTCTGTAACATGGACTAGCTGACACAGGGGGTCCTTCCAAAGCACCTTTAAGCTGTTAGAATGCCTGCTCACAGGCTGGGGTCCACACTACCTTATCTGGCCTGTTCTTCCTTGTCAGGTCTGTGAGGGGAGCAGCTACTGTACTGTAATTTGAAACAAGCTTTGTATAGTACACCACTGTCCCCAAGAATGCCCTCACCTGCTTTTTGGTAACAGGGGCAGGCCACACCTGAACAGCTTCCACTTTGGCAGGTTCTGGCCTAATCTTACCAATCCCCACTCTATGTCCCAGGTTGTAGATCTCTGCCATACCCACTTGACACTTACAGGGCTAAATGCTCAACCCTGCCGTTTTCAGTCTACCCAGGACCTCCCTGATATCCTGAAGGTAATCTTGCTGGGAATGGCCGTAGATGGTAATATCATCCAGGTAAACAAGGGTATAATCTCCTGTTCCTGCTAGGATATGATCTACCAGCCCCTGGAAGGTTGCTGGGGAATTTTTCATCCCAAAAGGCCTCTTTGTAAAATCATATAATCCGAAAGGAGTCACAAAGGCTGACCTCGCTCTAGTGATGGGAGTCAAGGGCACCTGTCAGTAGCCCTTGGTCAGATCAACAGTGGTCAGATACTTATCCCCACCTAGCTGCTCCAAAGCTTTGTATGTCCTAAGCATGGGGTAAGCATCTGACTCTCTGTGTGAGTATGTAGTTTTCTGTAGTCCATGCAGAATCTGATGCTACCATCTTTATTTGGTACCAGCACCAGTGGGGAAATCCGGGGACTTCTGGATTCCTGTATTAACCACAGTTCCAACATTTCCTGAGTCTCCTCCCTCAGAGTCTGTCTAACTCACTCAAACACTCTATAAGGGGCCTGCGTGATAGTCTTCTGGGGTCCTGTATCCACGTGGTGCTGCACCAGGTGGGTGCACACAGATTTCCCCATGAACGTGCCTCCAAACTCCAGCAACACTGCTTGGATTTCTCAAACATGGGATAGGGGATAGCTGTTGGGATATTGCTACGCTTGCCACAGAAGTGTCAGTCCGAACTGCAGTGAGACAATGAGTCACCAGTTCCAGCTCAGACTTCTGCTATCTACTATAAATACTCTGCACCAGGGCCTCCCTATCATGGTAATGTTTCATAATGTTAACATGGTACAATTTGTGCCCTTGCTCCTGCCTAGCAGGTGTACCATGTAATTAACATCACTAAACTTCCTTACTACTTCAAAGCATCCCTCCCAAGTGACCAGTGGCTTATTGTGTCTTACAGGAATGAGCAGCGTAATAATTTTTTACTTAACTCCTTATCTACGAAACTGGAGTTACTGCTTGAAGGGATGGATAGATTAGAGCGTCAGCATCGCTCCAACAACATCCCATCACCACCTTTGTGACTGCAGCAAACGGAACCGGTTTGTCTTTCTGCCAGGTCTGCTGCCGGTAGAGCAATGCAATCTTCATTGGGTTCAGTGACCTTGGAATGTGGGCAGAGGAGTATTCTGGCCGATCCTGGTCTCTACAACGAAGCAGCAGTGGTACATCCTTTGGGAACACAACAACAAGGTAACTTTAACCATCAAGTTACTTTTGCTAATATATTGACATAAGGTCCAGCCTCTGTAGCACTACCGGTAACTGTTCCACAGTTGCAGTCTGCTGTGCCCGCAGTTTTACCGTCAGCGGGTCCACAGACACAATCTGTGGTGCTTGCAGCACCGAAAGATTCTTCAAATTCACCATGTATTTTAAATTGGATGACGGACAATTTTACTTTTTCTTCTCAAGTTGGTCCAGCAGTTCAGGTTACACCTGAAATTGAGAGCTCTGACATTTCTGTTAATCTAAAATCACTTGACAATTTTTTAGTTAAATTGAAGAAAACTCAACTGGAAATTTCTTATTTTCGTGACTGTCTTCCCGTAAAATAGTACCGAAAGGTTTGAGACATTACCAGTATCCAACCGGGCTGGTGGCTAATTCTAGCTTTCATAAGGAATTGATCGAGTTATTTGACCGACAGGGTTTTGAACTGTTGGGGGTTATGATTAAACATTATTCCCTGTCGGTTGATACACTAAGTAAGCAAGTGGTTGATCTTGATGAACAGATCAGGCAGGACAAGGAGTTCTTCCATTATAAATTTGATTATAACAGAGTTTTTTCCAGCCTTGATCAATATTTAGTTAAACTTAAAAATAATAAGAACAAAAAATTGGACAGGGATACTGAAGCTTATAATGGTGGGGTGGCATATCCCGCACCATCAGCAGCACAAGTCTGGCATGGCTTTAAGTCTGTTAACCCACCTATAGTTAATAGACCTTCAGAGTTGGACTCGAGTGTCACTCAATCATTACAGAATGCACTTCCTTCTAACAGTGTTTCAGCTACTGGTTCGGTTACGCAACCAGAATTGAGACGGAGTGAGAGACTACAAAATAACTATAAGTTGGGACAGATTAATGAGAATGCATATAATCCTAATTTTTTAGGGGCATGACCAAAACAAACATCTTTGCAGTCTCAACAGAAGTCAAAGCAGAAACCCAAGTTTCACAGGACATGAGTTGTGATTCTTTTAATATTTCATCAGGCCAGGATTTTTGTGCCCCTGATTTTTTAAACAGCACTGCTGAAGTTTCTGATTTTTTTGATTGTTCTCATTTTTTGACTGCCTTGCCAGCTGGTATTGTTGACGTTTCTCAAGCAATGTGATGATACACCTGTTCAGTTTATTAATTCTATTTCGGATGGTCATGTGAATGATGATCAGTCTATTTTTCAAAATCGTTTGGGTCCTAAGATTCTACTTAATGATGATGGTGATTTTAAAGTTTATAACTATTCTTTGGTAAATATCACCACTGAAATAGTTGAGCTTTTTTCTAAGGGTTATACCTATGTCCCACCCCAGAGATTGGATGTTGTAAGGTCTGTTATTGACCTCAAATTGTTTACCAGGAAACTTAACTTCAACCTCATGATGGGTTGAAATAGTTCAGGCACTGGTGATATATTTAGAATTTCTAGTGTTTTTAATCCCCCCTTCATCCCATTCTTCAAATGTTTGAACTTATGTGTGAGCTGGATATTCGCCACAGATTCCAGTCTGAGCACCATTATAAGTATGGTAGTGCAGATTCTTTAAAAGAGAAGGATTGTATTGATTTTATTAAGGTCCATGACCTCCGTGTTTGTAAACCGGACAAAGGTGTGGGCATGGTTGTATTTGATAGGGTTGATTATACTGATAGAATGTTAAAACTTTTGAATTGCCCTTCATATTTAGCTAGTTCACACTCTGAAGTTAATACAGCATATTCACATATAAAGAATACGTTGGAAGAAATGTTTATTGAAGGGAGGATTGACCAGAAAATGTTCAACTACATGCTGACTACTTACCCTAGATTTCCAAGTCTTTTTGGTATCCCTAAAATTCATAAGGATGTTCTGGACCCCCCTATGCGTCCCTTGGTTGACAGCAGAGGCTCACCTACGTACTCATGTGCTAAGGTTATAGATGCAATTTTGCAGAAATTTCTAGTTAATGAAAAACAAATTTGTAAAGACTCATGGTCTTTTTTAGAGAAAATCAATGAGTTGCCATGTGACACTAAATATAATTTTTTAACTATAGATGTCAAAGATTTGTACACTTGTATCCCACACGAAATAGTTAATGACTGGGTCAAGCAGGATTTAAGAGTAAATGGGTGCACTAGGACAGAACTTGATTTAGTTGAAGAACTTCTGGACATTGTTCTTAATACTCTTCCCAGTTATTTGTTCCCAATACCTTATCTCCTTTCCTAGTTTTCTCCAATAAAGTCCATCCCCTTCTTGCCTCTTGTCATTATCCATAAATGTAGTCATCCCTATTGACAGAATCTCTTTTATCTATTCTAGTGCTGGCGTAGTTCTTAGAAGACTTTCTGCTTCTTTATGAGTATAATATTCTGTAGGATTATTGTAAAGTTCTGCACCCAAAATCCCAGTCTCTCCTTGTTTCTTGCACCCCCCCCCCGTTTTCATCATCATCCCTTTCTAATTTGAATTATAGGTTTCTGCTTGTGCTATGTATAGGAGTCTTAACTGTCTAGCTGTGACATACCCCTTCAAATCGTGAAATCCCTTTCTCCCTTGTTCTGTCAGAAGAATCAACTTATCCCACTTGACTCTTGCCGTCTTCCCCTCCCAGATAAAATCCTTAAGCTGTTAATTAATTGCTATCCACAACTTCTCCTCTGATTGAGGAAAATATGCCTGACCTGTGAATAAGACTAAAGGGACTAAATATTTTAACTGCTTGTACATGAGTAACTAAATCCATATAACAGAGCTTCCAATTTCTCAGTCTTTGGATTACCTTTTGTTTACTATCTTCCCACATATCCTTAGCTGCCACACTGGAAGCGTTTGTAAATTATAGTCTTAATAGTCCTTGATTTTCTTTGTCAATGAATGGTTCAAAATATAATGCAAATAATAAAGGGGGGAGAGGACACCTCTTGTCTGGTTCCTCTGCTCAAGGCGAAATTATCATAGAGGACCCCTTCCCACTTTACTTTTCACCTCCAATCCCTCATATACCCTCATAATCAACATTATAAATTTATCAGGGAATGCAAATGCTTCCATTGCCCTGATCATGAAGTCCCAGCTTACTCTGTCAAATAATTTATTTGCATTAAGACCCAACAACAGTGATATTTTCTTACACTCTGCTTCCCTCTGGATCATCAATGTTCTATTAGTGTTGTCAAATGTTTGTCCCCCTTCCAGAAAATCACAGTGATCCATATCTATTTTGGTATCACTTTTGCTATTCTTTTAGCCATAATAGACATAAACAGTTTACAATCATAGCTAATTATTGAAATGGGCCTGTATGAAGCTGATCTGATGGATCTTTACCAACTTTTTAGGTATTACAGCTACCACCACTTTCTTCCAGGATGTTAGTAATTCTCCTCTTAGAATAGTGTTCAACAAAACCTTCAAGATCTTTACGAGTTTTTCCCTCCTAGCTTCGAAACTTCCACCATAATGCCATCTATTCCAGGGGACTTTCTACTAAAGTGGTTATGCATCACAACTTTATGTCATCTCCTCCTATCCTGCAAATAATAGAGCCTCATCTACCTCTAACACTGTCATATTTAGTTCTTCCAGAAACATTTCCATTTGTACCTTTGCTTGATTTTCAGATGTGTCTGCTTTGTACAAACTGTAATTGAATTTCTGAAACATTTCTAATACCTCTAATGGATCTCGTGTTACTATCCTTGTTGTATGCTCCCTAAGCTTAGTGGCAGCCCTTACTACTTCCTGTTGTCTCAGTTGTTGTGCTAAAAGGTGTTGTGCTCTACACTTATCAAAAGAGCAGTTTAACAGAAATCTTTCTGAACTCATGCATATTATTGAGGTAATCCCTTATTTTCTGTTTAGCATTCTGCAGTTGCTACTCTTGTTCATCTGTGAGATCCCCCCCTACTGTGCAACACTTAAACATTTATCAGTCACTCTAATTAATTCTTCTTACTTCTTACCCATCTTACTTTTATTTCCTCCCTATTTTTAATCTTGATTTTAATTTTATCCAACTCCAGAGTTATATTTTCAGAAGAAGTTTGTAATAATGTCCGCTACCCATTCCTTAAATTTCTCTCTTTTCAACAGATAGATGGGAAAGCAGTAGTGTCTCATTTTTATTTCATTACCCCGTGCTTTTATTTTAGGTATTATTGGTGCATAATCTTAAATAGTTATTAGGTGCGTATCAAGACCTTCAATTAAATGCACACGTTTCTGTGAAATGTAAATTCTGTATAGCCTAGCACAGTTTTATACCTGGAGGAATAATATGTAAATTCAGTGCAAACTCCTATTACTAAATTCACATCTTCCATGTCAAATATTTTCATAAATTTCTTCCAAGGTTTACCCTTTTTTGTTATACTTTCCCTTCTGGGCCTATTAGGATTTGTGGTAGCATGCAATGTCTGAAATAGAGGTGTGCGTGAGAGACTGAGTGAGAGCCACAGTAAAGAGGTGTCCATACCTGTGATCCTTTATGCTGAAGAAATATGACTAATGCATAAAATAAAGAGGGGAACAAAGGCTCGAAGTAGGAACAGATTTTAATTTCTGCTGTTATAAAATTACAAACTTGCTTCAGTAAAAGGATTTGTGTTGGTATGAATTTTCTGAGGGAAGTAAAAGTCTGAAACTGAAATGTATGCTATTCTTTATTAACTTAAATCTCCAATGACTGGGAACAGACCAAAAATTTCAGGAGTAAGGGATCAAAAAATAAAGTAAATGCCTGGATATTTTTCAAGTGTTACATTTTGGATGTGAAATGCTTTCTCCAACACCACTCTATATACAGCAAGTTTGAAACATTAGACGAAGGAGCTACGGTACATCAATACATACATATATATATATATATATATATATATATATATATATATATATATAAAAATAACAGTATTGCACTTAAAAATAAGTAAAACACCAATTTTACAGAGCTCATTCTCTAAGCACAATAATGTCCTCCAGGGTGTGTGTTACTGTGTAGTTAACGTCCTTCCAGGAATGTAGAGGCCATCCACAACACCCCTGGGTGGGCATTAATTACACATTAACGCACAACCTGTTGTGCATTATTGCTTGGTTATTCCCAACTGTTATGTATAACTTTTTTTTGTTAAATGTCTAGTTTCAGCTTTTGAGTTATACGCATACAGTGTTTGGCAGATCAAACTTTTATACAGTTGTTTCTTGTCATCTCTATGTCAGCCCATGTCACATCCTACAAAACTTTTAGTGTTATTGAAAGCCCTTCCACAGGGAAAAAAAAAAACACAACCCAATACCTCTAAGCCTATTAACTTAATACTAATAACTTCTTCAAATATTGACGTTTTACCCTCCTAATAAGGTCAAATGTCCCTAGCAGCCACACTCAGACTTTAGTTAACCTAAAAGAAAGTTTATCTGTGTGAAAAAACATGATGCAGCCTGTGCTTCTACTAACTACAGGCTGGTTTTGTCTTCATTTTATAGTTCTCCCAGCTGTGAAAAAAATGAATGCTTTCAGAAAACATTATCTCCTAGCCAGTTTCTCTCTCCTTTTTTTTTCTAGCCAATTTCTGTGTTGTTATTATCCATGGAGACATGAGGACCAGATTCAGAAGTATTACTAAGCATACATTTACCTGCTAGAAAAAACGCCTTATAATATTCAATATTCTTTTTCATTTACTTGTGTTCTCATAAAACTTGTCAGTAGATCAAGGTAAGGGCTTTAATCCAGTCATTCCACCATACAAGGATGACAAAAAGTACATTAATGTTTATTTTGTCATGCTCTTTTAACCAGATTTTTTTTACACTGCAGTGCTTATTGTTCTTAAAAGGAGAAAGAGAGCAGGCAGCAATTAAAAAAGGGGAAAAAACAGGAGCAACTGTTTACAGTAGTATTCCCATTACACTTAAAAGTAACTGAAAAAACTTTACTCTCTAGCATGCAAAGAGAATCATGCACTACAAAATAGTACCATTAAGAAGAAATGTTGTTTACTTATAGTTAAACTTTCCAGTTTGTTCTTGTTCTGTCATGTTCCATAAATACAATTATCACTCTATATTCACATATTTGTCAATGTTCAAGTTACTGGTTTTATTCCTTTTAATCTCCGTCACCCAAATCTTGTCTCTATTTCATTTCCAATGTACTCTCGCTTCTTCTAGTCAACTGTCATACTCCCTTCCTTCTGTCCAGCATTTCCCATGGAAACATTGGAAAAGGTTTTCACTGGCATGGTCTCTCTTTGGTCTTTATTAACAGAAGAACAAGAAGCAGAATATCCATCGGTTTCACAGCTCACTGTTTGTTGGACAAACTTTCGGATTTCCTCCTTAGCATGTTCTTCATCCAAAATGATTTTGCCTGTCCAGGGAAGACTATTTAGAAGACGTCTTGTTAAAGCAGTTTGAATCTCATGCCTGCTTCTCCACATTCCCTGAACAGGGGAAAAGAGTTTACTCCTCTTCTGCCTGATGTACGACTAATCATTTTCCACAAACACTGTGCTGTATCCTACTTTTAGTACTTTGTCCTTCTGTCACAGTTTTGTCAGAATTAATTCCTTATGCTGCTAGGATTGCATCTGTACTATTAAAGGTCTAGGCTGATTTCTCATTACCAGGTTTGGAGTATATACAGGATGTAGCCTTTCAATTAACATCTACTGCTGTGGAATACTAGTCCAGTTGCTTATTTGTGCTTTCATGAAAGCAATACTGTAGTCTGCTCCTTTCAGCTTCTCTGGCACAGCTTAAAATCTCAATCTCAGATTTTCCCTATGTGCTCTGTCCTGTAATTCCATTTTTAATGTCTCTTCTTGAGCAGTCTCATATTCCCCAAGCCCCTTCTTCAGATCCATCTCTGAATTTTACAGTATTATCATTACCTTATCTGAATATCTGTTTAAAGTTTCTTCCATTCTTTCTTGACTTTTGTTGTTTGAGGTGATATACTCTATGACAGCCTCTCAACCTCAGGCCAGTAATCAATGACCCTCAGTCCTCACTAGTGACACTGGTAAGAGAAGACCACTAAATCAGGAGTGGGTGTAGTCAGTATTTTCAAAAGCATCTCTTTGCACTAAGCCAAATGTCCTGGAAGAGCACACAAGGAACATGCACCAGACCTAGGACTGGACTGTATGTTTCTCTCCAAACCACAAACAAGACTCCATACTGACTTTGGAGCACTGTGACCCAGTTGTAAGTAGCTGACACACCCACACTTGGTTATTTTATTTTCACACACACACACACACACACACACACACACACACACACACACACACACACACACACACACACACACACACACACACAGTCCTGGGAAAGGCTGGCACAGATTTACTAGCTGTGCCCCCTCTGCCCAGACTATAAGGTAATCATGCTGCCACCAGTCAGCTACTGTAAGGCTCTTGCAAGGGTATCCAATTATACTGATTAAAATTAATTGTAATAGAAATGGAAGTGTGACCAAAGCAGCAAACCTTTTCATGATGGCCACAGTGTCAATAAAATAAGCATAAGCACTCTTAAGATGCTAAAAGTCTTCTCTAAAACACCAGCCACAATGAACAGTACAGAGATATGTAGTAATAAATAATAAAATAGAAACATGAAAATACTGACAATCTAGTTACAATAAACACCAGAGTTTGAATCACAGGTATTATAAAAAAAAAAAATTACAAGGTTGGATAAATTCACACAGATATAGAAAAACAATACATAACTAATCTCACTATATTTTCCTGACTATCTGAGTAAATATTCCCTATTTAACTTAAATAATTCAGCAAGGCAAAATGAAGTGCTGAGATGATTGCTTCCACAAGGCTAGGTGATGATCTCCTTAAATATCTTTACTTGTTCTGAAAATTCAAAACAAAATTAACTGCTGTAAGAGTTCTGTCCTTTCGGTGCTGGCTACCGAATGATATCACATCTGTTGTACCATCTCAAAGCTATAGCAGAATTTCAAAAACTTCCAGTCTTCTCTTCCAGAATTGTCTGTTAAAACATGCACATTTATTCAGTTATAATAATACTGTCGGACTTACAATTACATCTCCTCTCTGTCCAGCAGGGACCCACTGTTGATGCATTCCCAACAGGAGCAGCTACACAAATATCTGTTTAACACAAGCAACTGTACAAATTAGTGTGATAATCAAATTACATAAAAGTCTTTATAAAAGTCCAGTTAGTTATGCTGGCATATGTTATACATGCACTGCCCTACTCTCCCTGGCACATATGGCAATACTTTTCATCGTGACATCTCTACCCCTTTGAAGACTCAAGGTATTTTTTCAAGTGACTTTATAAAAGCATTGCTTGACAGAAATGGGCTTGTCTGTGAGCACATTAACCTATATCCCATCTTCAGAGTCCATCTGCATTAGCATTGCTGACCCCATTACAGTGTTGCACTGTCATGTCATATGCCTGCAATCCTAGGCTATACCTTAATACCTTGGCATGTTGCTGGCTGACTCTATGTAGCCGTGTGAAGGGATTGTGGTTTGTAACCACAGTGAGTGTCC
This sequence comes from Protopterus annectens, assembly GCF_019279795.1. Lineage (NCBI taxonomy): Eukaryota > Metazoa > Chordata > Ceratodontiformes > Protopteridae > Protopterus > Protopterus annectens. The sequence continues at coordinate 479,314,899 of NC_056739.1, forward strand.
TTCCATACAACTAAGGCTGAAGTTTCTGCACTGCCCATTCTGTGGCTAGACATTCTTTTTCTACAGCGGCATAACTTTCCTCCCTAGGTTGGAGTCTCTGGCTGAGATATACAACTGGGTGTTCTTCTCCATCTGAGGAAATCTGGCTGAGTGCAGCCCCCACCCCATGGTCTGAATCATCTAACTGCACAACACTTTTTTGCTGTAACATGGACTAGCTGACACAGGGGGTCCTTCCAAAGCACCTTTAAGCTGTTAGAATGCCTGCTCACAGGCTGGGGTCCACACTACCTTATCTGGCCTGTTCTTCCTTGTCAGGTCTGTGAGGGGAGCAGCTACTGTACTGTAATTTGAAACAAGCTTTGTATAGTACACCACTGTCCCCAAGAATGCCCTCACCTGCTTTTTGGTAACAGGGGCAGGCCACACCTGAACAGCTTCCACTTTGGCAGGTTCTGGCCTAATCTTACCAATCCCCACTCTATGTCCCGGGTTGTAGATCTCTGCCATACCCACTTGACACTTACTGGGCTAAATGCTCAACCCTGCCCTTTTCAGTCTACCCAGGACCTCCCTGATATCCTGAAGGTACTCTTGCTGGGAATGGCTGTAGATGGTAAACAAGGGTATAATCTCCTGTTCTTGCTAGGATATGATCTACCAGCCCCTGGAAGGTTGCTGGGGAATTTTTCATCCCAAAAGGCATCTTTGTAAAATCATATAATCCGAAAGGAGTCACAAAGGCTGACCTCGCTCTAGTGATGGGAGTCAAGGGCACCTGTCAGTAGCCCTTGGTCAGATCAACAGTGGTCAGATACTTATCCCCGCCTAGCTGCTCTAAAGCTGTATATGTCCTAAGCATGGGGTAAGCATCTGACTCTCTGTGTGAGTATGTAGTTTTCTGTAGTCCATGCAGAATCTGATGCTACCATCTTTATTTGGTACCAGCACCAGTGGGGAAACCCGGGACTGCTGGATTCCTGTATTACCCACAGTTCCAACATATCCTGAGTCTCCTCCCTCAGAGTCTGTCTAACTCACTCAAACACTCTATAAGGGGCCTGCGTGATAGTCTTCTGGGGTCCTGTATCCACGTTGTTCTGCACCAGGTGGGTGCACACAGATTTCCCCATGAACGTGCCTCCAAACTCCAGCAACACTGCTTGGATTTCTCGAACATGGGATAGGGGATAGCTGTTGGGATATTGCTACGCTTGCCACAGAAGTGTCAGTCTGAACTGCAGTGAGACAATGAGTCACCAGTTCCAGCTCAGACTTCTTCTGCTATCTACTATAAATACTCTGCACCAGGGCCTCCCTATCATGGTAATGTTTCATAATGTTAACATGGTACAATTTGTGCCCCTTGCTCCTGCCTAGCAGGTGTACCATGTAATTAACATCACTAAACTTCCTTACTACTTCAAAGCATCCCTCCCAAGTGACCAGTGGCTTATTGTGTCTTACAGGAATGAGCAGCATAATAACTTTTTACTTAACTCCTCATCTACGAAATTGGAGTTACTGCTTGAAGGGATGGATAGATTAGAGCATCAGCATCGCTCCAACAACATCCCATCACCACCTTTGTGACTGCAGCAAATGGAACCGGTTTGTCTTCCTGCCGGGTCTGCTGCCGGTAGAGCAATGCAATCTTCATTGGGTTCAGTGACCTTGGAATGTGGGCAGAGGAGTATTCCGGCCGATCCTGGTCTCTACAATGAAGCAGCAGTGGTACCTTCTGTGGGAACACAACAACAAGGTAACTTTAACCACCAAGTTACTTTTGTTAATATATTGACATAAGGTCCAGCCTCTGTAGCACTACCGGTAACTGTTCCACAGTTGCAGTCTGTTGTGCCCGCAGTTTTACCATCAGCGGGTCCACAGACTCAATCTGTGGTGCTTGCAGCACCGAAAGATTCTTCAAATTCACCATGTATTTTAAATTGGATGACGGACAATTTTACTTTTTCTTCTCAAGTTGGTCCAGCAGTTCAGGTTACACCTGAAATTGAGAGCTCTGACATTTCTGTTAATCTAAAATCACTTGACAATTTTTTAGTTAAATTGAAGAAAACTCAACTGGAAATTTCTTATTTTCGTGAATGTCTTCCCATAAAATAGTACCGAAAGGTTTGAGACATTACCAGTATCCCATCGGGCTGGTGGCTAATTCTAGCTTTCATAAGGAATTGATCGAGTTATTTGACTGACAGGGTTTTGAACTGTTGGGGGTTATGATTAAACATTATTCCCTGTCGGTTGATACACTAAGTAAGCAAGTGGTTGATCTTGATGAACAGATCAGGCAGGACAAGGAGTTCTTCCATTATAAATTTGATTATAACAGAGTTTTTTCCAGCCTTGATCAATACTTAATTAAACTTAAAAATAATAAGAACAAAAAATTGGACAGGGATACTAAAGCTTATAATGGTGGGGTGGCATATCCCGGACCGTCAGCAGCACAAGTCTGGCATGGCTTTAAGTCTGTTAACCCACCTAATAGACCTTCAGAGTTGGACTCGAGTGTCACTCACTCGGATACTCAATCATTACAGAATGCACTTCCTTCTAACAGTGTTTCAGCTACTGGTTCGGTTACACAACTGGAATTGAGACGGAGTGAGAGACTACAAAATAACTATAAGTTGGGACAGATTAATGAGAATGCATATAATCCTAATTTTTTAGGGGCAAGACCAAAACAAACATCTTTGCAATCTCAACAGAAGTCAAAGCAGAAACCCAAGTTTCACAGGACATGAGTTGTGATTCTTTTAATATTTCATCAGGCCAGGATTTTTGTGCCCCTGATTTTTTAAACAGCACTGCTGAAGTTTCTGATTTTTTTGATTGTTCTCAGTTTTCGACTGCCTTGCCGGCTGGTATTGTTGATGTTTCTCAAGCATTTGATCATACACCTGTTCAGTTTATTAATTCTGTTTCGGATGGTCATGTGAATGATGATCAGTCTATTTTTCAAAATAGTTTGGGTCCTAAGATTCTACTTAATGATGACGGTGATTCTAAAGTTTATAACTATTCTTTGGTAAATATCACCAGTGAAATAGTTGAGCTTTTTTCTAAGGGTTATACCTATGTCCCACCCCAGAGATTGGATGTTGTAAGGTCTATTATTGACCTCAAATTGTTTACCAGGAAACAACTTCAACCTCATGATGGGTTGGAATAGTTCGGGCACTAGTGATATATTTAGAATTGCTAGTGTTTTTAATCCCCCCTTCATCCCATTCTTCAAATGTTTGAACTTATGTGTGAGCTGGATATTCGCCACAGATTCCAGTCCGAGCACCATTATAAGTATGGTAGTGCAGATTCTTTAAAAGAGAAGGATTGTATTGATTTTATTAAGGTCCATGACCTCCGTGTTTGTAAACCGGACAAAGGTGTGGGCATGGTTATATTTGATAGCGTTGATTATACTGATAGAATGTTAAAACTTTTGAATTGCCCTTCATATTTAGCTAGTTCATGCTCTGAAGTTATTACAGCATATTCACATATAAAGAATACGTTGGAAGAAATGTTTATTGAAGGGATGATTGACCAGAAAATGTTCTACATGCTGACTACTTACCCTAGATTTCCAAGTCTTTTTGGTATTCCTAAAATTCATAAGGATGTTCTGGACCCCCCTATGCATCCCTTGGTTGACAGCAAAGGCTCACCTACGTACTCATGTGCTAATGTTATAGATGCAATTTTGCAGAAATTTCTAGTTAATGAAAAACAAATTTGTAAAGACTCATGGTCTTTTTTAGAGAAAATCAATGAGTTGCCATTTGACACTAAATATAATTTTTTAACTATAGATGTCAAAGATTTGTACACTTGTATTCCACATGAAATAGTTAATGACTGGATCAGGCAGGATTTAAGAGTAAATGGGTGCACTAGGACAGAACTTGATTTAGTTGAAGAACTTCTGGACATTGTTATGTTCAATAACGAATTTTACCTGCAAAAGGTAGGGGTAGCAATGGGCTCCCCCCTGTGGTGCTAGTATAGCTAACCTGGTTCATAGGTTCATAGGTTCATAGGTTCATAGGTTCATACTAGGCTATCTGCCCTATGGCATTTATAAGCCTAGCCAGAGTGTGTTTCGCTTTCGCCACCCATTTTAAATTAATTTTGCTATGCCCTTTTTCGAGGTTAGTATAATCTGCCTCTGTCTAACAGTGACACAGAAGTGATACCCGGGGTAAACCTACGATCTCCCATCCACTCATCAAGATTCCTCTTGAAGAGAGTCAATGAGGGACTCTGCCTAACCTGGACTGGGATTTTATTCCAGAGTGAAGGGAGCCTCTGGGTTATGAATCTGTCCCTCCAGCATGTCCTATTTATTTCAGTGCTGAGGTTCAAGTCTCTCGAGCGCGTAGCTAGATGGGATTGGGATTTTCTGAGGTGCAGAATGTCCATTAATTCCGGGTTGGACATGGCTTTATATGTCAGGCACAGATCGCCTCTGAGCAGGCGGTATGCCACTGAGTAGAGCTAGAGTTTCTTTAACCGGGCAGCATATGGCATCTGTTTGAGCCCTTTGATCCTCTTGGTGAGGTACTTTTGGGGTCTTTCCAGTTGCTGCAGGTGTCTGATAAGGTACATCCCAAAAGGGGCATTGTACTCAATTATGGGCCTGATGAGGGATGAGTAAAGAGGCAGGATGACCTCCCCTGATCTAGATGTGAATCTCTTCATGATTAGGTGGGCTATATAAAATGTTCTTCTAACCACTTTGGTCACGTGGTTGTCAAATGAGAGATTGCTATCAACTTGGGTCCCCAGGTACCTAATTACTTCTTCTGTACTTAATGGATTACCACCTATGTGGTAATTTGTGGGCACTTTGTTTTTGCCAAAGGGGATGACTATACACATTTTGGCATTTAGCTTGAGGCCATGGCTCTGGCACCAGTTGTCTGTTTCTATGAGGCCCTTTTGAAGGATGCTTGTGTCGGCTGGAGAGTCGATTATGGCGCCCAGTTTGCAGTCATCTGTGAACTTGGTCAGCCACAGTCCTTCCATGTTGGCCTGTACCTCCGAGAAATATATACCGAACAAGAGAGGTCCCAGGACTGAGCCTTGTGGGACACTTGTAACTGGTTTGGAGTCTGACATGGCTCCAGCAATTCTAACCATGTGGGTTCTGTCCTTGAGCCAGTTTGCAACCCATCTAGTGACATAGGGGTTTATATTTAAGCTGGTGAGCTTATCTATAATGCCTGAGTGGAGTATTGTATCGAAGGCTTTTGCGAGGTCCAGGTAGGCTGTGTGGACCACCTTCCCCTCGTCAATGGCCTTGGTGACTGTTTCATAGAAATCAATGGTAATGGCTCATAGGTTCATAGGTTCATACTAGGCTATCTGCCCGAGGGCATTTACAAGCCTAGCCCATAGTTTTGTGGCTTACGCCACCCCTTTAGTATGGGGAACTATACCCATTATTTTGCTGTGCCTCTGTCGAGCAGTGACACTGAGGTAATCCCTGGGGTATATCTGCGATCTCCCATCCATTGGTCAAGATTTCTCTTGAACAAGGCCAGCGAGGTGCTCTGCCTCACATATACCGGGATTTTATTCCACAGCATAGGGAGTCTTTGGGTGATGAATCTATCCCTCCAGCACGTCCTATTAATAGCTGTGTCGAGGTTTAAGTCTCGCGCCCTTGTGGCTCTGACGGATCTAGATTTTTTGAGGTGAAGCATACTCATCAAATCTGGGTTTGACATGGCCTTGTATGTTAGGCAAAGGTCACCTCTGAGCAAGCGGTGACCGACTGAATAGAGCTGGAGTTCTTTCAGTCGGGCAGCATAGGACAGATGTTTGAGACCCTTTATCCTTTTGGTGAGGAACTTTTGTGGCCTGTCCAGCTGCTGCAAGTGTCGGGTCAGATACATTCCGAATGGGGCATTGTACTCAATCATTGGTCTGATGAGTGATGAGTATAGGAGACTATGACCTCCCTTGATCTAGATGAGAAATCCTTCATGATAAGGTGGGCAATGTAGAAGGTCTTCCTAACTACTTTAGCTACATGGGTGTCGAATGACAGACTACTATCAACCTGGGTCCCCAGGTCCCTGATAACTTCTTCTGTGCTCAGTGGATTGCCACCTATTTGGTAGCTAGGGGTAACCTTGTTTTTCCCGAAGGGTATGACTATGCATTTTTGGCATTTAACTTTAGGCCATGGCTCTGGCACCAGTTATCCGTTTCTGTGAGACCCTTCTGAAGGATATCTGTGTCAGATGTGTTTTCTACTATGGCTCAGTTTGCAGTCATCTGCAAACTTTGTCAGCCATAACCCTCCTGTGTTTGCTTTACTTGGAAAAGTAGATGCCAAACAAGAGTGGGCCCAGGACTGAGCCCTGTGGTACACCACTTGTGACAGGCTTTGAGTCTGACATGGCGTCAGCAACTCTGACCCTGTGGGTTCTGTCACTCAGCCAGTTTGCAACCCATCTTGTGATGTATGGGTTAACATTTAAGCTGATGAGTTTTTCAATGATACCCGAGTGGGGTATTGTATCGAAGGCCTTTGCCAGATCGAGGTAGGCTGTATGGACTGCCTTTCCCTCATCAATGGCTTTGGTGACTGTTTCAAAAAGTCAACCAAGTTTAGAAGGCATGATCTGCCTTTGACAAAGCCAAACTGGGATGGATCCAAAGTCTGCAAATTCCTATGTCTTTATTTATGAGGTCCATTATGATCCTCTCCATGGCTTTGCAGATAAGGCTTGTCAAGCTAATGGGCGGTAATTTCCAGGGTCGGTGGAGGCACCGCCTTTGTGAAGTGGGACCACAGTTGCAGTGCGCCACTCCTGGGTACGTATCCAGAGGTAAGACTATGATTAAACAGCTGTCCTAGCTGTGGGTTTAATTCCTCGTTGAGTTAAGTGGAGCACACAGCCGGGGACACCATCAGGTCCCATGGATGCTGTGTTTTTGCTTTGGAGAGAGCAGTTCTCACTTGGGCATTGAAGAAGATGTTTGGGGGCTGCAATCGCTTGGTATAGATATCTCTCCTTTTGGGAGAAGTTTGCACTGAACCTGTCAGCCAGTATGTTGGCAATGTCTGTAGGATCAGTAATCTTCACATCATTTTGAACTAGTTCTGAGCATATCTTGGAGTTTCCTCCCAGGTTTCTAACATAGCTAAAGAAGGCCTTATGATTGTCTTTTGAGTCTTTAGCTATTTTTCTCTCAAAATTTGCTTTGGATGATTTTATGAGAGCTCTTAGTTTTTACTTATTGTGATCAAGGGTGTCTTACCTTTTAAGGATTTTGCTCTATCTTGTAGTAGCTTCCTCCTTTTGTTGTAGAGTTTGTTTCTGGCTGGGGTCCACCAGACTGGACGCTTGCCTTTGGTACAAAGAGTCTTTGTTTTGCTTGGGATTGCCTTATCCATGCAGTCCTGCAGGTGCTGGTAGAAGGCATTTGTAAGTGATTCAGCGGCTTGAGTACTGTTTTCCGCCGGCTCAGGGGCCTTAAAGGAGACCACATTAGTCTTTAGAAGTGTGAAGTCGGCTTTCGAGAAGTTCTTTACTGTGGTCTTTTTTATTTCAGGTGGGGGTGGGATGAGGAACATTCATTGGGAACATTCATTTCTTTTATCCAATCCCGACTATAAAGATATATTGATTTTTTATACACGTTATCTTGATGATATTTTTATCTTACTCAAAGGTGACAGAGCCATTAGTGACATGTTAGTTTACTATCTTAACAGCACCACAGAATTCTTAAAGTTCACATCTACTTTCAGTACGGATTCTATACCGTACCTAGACATCTTATTAACTAAACATTTCTCAATTCAGAGTTATACAGCTAAGATATATAGAAAAAGCACATATTCTAATGCTTTTTTGCATTATTCTAGCTGTCACCCTCAGCATCAAAAGCGAGCTGTAGTAAAGGGTCAGTTAGTCAGGGCAGTCCATATTTCGACTCTTGATAGTGACTTCAGTGAAGAATGTCGTTTGTTAAAAAATATGTTCATCCACCGAGGCTACCCTGAGAATATGATTAATGAAATTATAGAAGAAATGGGGTTCAAAAGGACTAGGCAGTTTTTTAAACTTTTATTAAATATTAATGCTAAGAATGTAGAAGTTTCACAGCATAGTAGTTTAGTGAATGTCTCAATTGATGATATTAATACACCCTGTGAATCTATGTGTTATGTGCCACCCTTTATCACTACTTTTAGCACCAATAGTAAGTCTTGTTATGAGATTTTATGTAAAAACTGGGCTATTTTTAAAAGCGACATCAGTATTTTTAATAAAGTTGGTGATACACCAGTAGTAACTTATAGAAGG
>NC_056739.1:479323752-479341252 GCF_019279795.1 Protopterus annectens
GGGCTTACCCCCCCTCTCCAGAATCAGGGGCAAATCCCAAAATAATCACGGATAATCAGGGATGCCTTTTGAAAGATTAATACTGTTAACTTGAGATGTAGATAGATTAAGAGGGTGTGAATTAACATCTGGTTTCAGAAGTAAAAAGTCTGTAGCATTATCTGTTGAGTATAATCCATCACCTCTTCTTCCCAGACTGACAATTTTATGAGAGTTTAGGAGGGAAGGAATTAAATCTTGAGCATATCTCAGGCACTGCTGAGCAGTATGGACACTGCTGCCTTATACAGCTCTTGCAGAACACACCTGAAGATTGGAGTGATGGCCTTCTTTGCCTCCATCACAACAAATGGACACGACTTGCAAATGACGGCATAGCAGCGGGGTCAGATCTTTCATGCCCACCTAAACCAAGTATCTCACTCAAGATGCACAAGGTAAGGGTTTCTTGGAAACTGCCACAGTGTGCCTTTCTCAAGCAACAGAAAGCATCTTCCACATCCTGTAGTAATCACAAGATTAACTCGTGCTTCTCAACAGTAAAAGACAAACGGATGCAAATCAGTTTACACTGCTCATGCGGAATGCAATGAGTTTCTAATGGTTAGTTCTGGCATGGATTTCATTTAAAGAAGCAGTTTCCCCTTCCCAGTTTGCAAATGATCACCCACCCACCCATGATCTATTTATTCTCAGTGTTGTACTGAAAATGGGTCACTGTTCCAGGAGGACATACACTGTCAAGAGACAGATAACTCAATAAATGCAGTCAGAAACAATAGTCTGCTACTTTTCAGACCAAGCAAAGTACCTTCGATGCAAATTAAAGTACATAGTTGGTTGACGAGTAAGTCCAAGATGGTGGTGAGCCATCCCCTCCCACACCCACCTGAACGTAGAGCAATCGTCTTTACGAGCTTTCAGTGTAGGAATCTAGCAGCTGGGATAATCAGGCAGACAAAGTGGCAGTGTCTTGGAAAGACATGGATCTCCTGTGTTGCCAGTCGTGACATAGTAAAATTTCTCTTCATCAGATATGAGGAAACCACTACTGTATCACAACTGACCTGGTAGTGGGTGAAGTATCCAGAATGACAGGATCTTTAAAGTAAGAGCAGAGTGTGCACCTATGTGCTCCAGTGGCGCAATCGGTTAGCGCATGGTACTTATAAAGCAGTACTAAGCAATGCCAAGGTTGTGAGTTCGAGCCTCACCTGGAGCAGGTAGTTTTAAGTTACGTGTTTACTGCTGTCACCTTGTGTCAATCCCTGCAGAAAGCAGTCATAGTGGCAGCATTGTTAGCATTCTCTGCTTCACCAAGCCTAAATTGCAAATGTTGCCCTTGGAGCAATGCACTGCTGAAATTCACAACTCAATCTTAAGTCATTTTAGAATGAATCTTAAAACACCCTAGCTAGCAATCTGGCTCCTTACTTATGTCTTTTGAATTATGGGTTATACATCTACTTTTATTAATGTCTGTGACGGCCTTACCAAACCAACAGGAATTCTCAAAGAGAATGCTGTAGCCCTCACCTGCTTATCTCCAGAATCAGGGGCAAATCCCAAAATAATCACGGATAATCAGGGATGCCTTTTGAAAGATTAATACTGTTAACTTGAGATGTAGATAGATTAAGAGGGTGTGAATTAACATCTGGTTTCAGAAGTAAAAAGTCTGTAGCATTATCGGTTGAATATAATCCATCACCTCTTCTTCCCAGACTGACAATTTTATGAGAGTTTAGGAGGGAAGGAATTAAATCTTGAGCATATCTCAGGCACTGCTGAGCAGTATGGACACTGCTGCCTTATACAGCTCTTGCAGAACACACCTGAAGATTGGAGTGATGGCCTTCTTTTGCCTCCATCACAACAAATGGACACGACTTGCAAATGACGGCATAGCAGCGGGGTCAGATCTTTCATGCCCACCTAAACCAAGTATCTCACTCAAGATGCACAAGGTAAGGGTTTCTTGGAAACTGCCACAGTGTGCCTTTCTCAAGCAACAGAAAGCATCTTCCACATCCTGTAGTAATCACAAGATTAACTCGTGCTTCTCAACAGTAAAAGACAAACGGATGCAAATCAGTTTACACTGCTCATGCGGAATGCAATGAGTTTCTAATGGTTAGTTCTGGCATGGATTTCATTTAAAGAAGCAGTTTCCCTTCCCAGTTTGCAAATGATCACCCACCCACCCATGATCTATTTATTCTCAGTGTTGTACTGAAAATGGGTCACTGTTCCAGGAGGACATACACTGTCAAGAGACAGATAACTCAATAAATGCAGTCAGAAACAATAGTCTGCTACTTTTCAGACCAAGCAAAGTACCTTCGATGCAAATTAAAGTACATAGTTGGTTGACGAGTAAGTCCAAGATGGTGGTGAGCCATCCCCTCCCACACCCACCTGAACGTAGAGCAATCGTCTTTACGAGCTTTCAGTGTAGGAATCTAGCAGCTGGGATAATCAGGCAGACAAAGTGGCAGTGTCTTGGAAAGACATGGATCTCCTGTGTTGCCAGTCGTGACATAGTAAAATTTCTCTTCATCAGATATGAGGAAACCACTACTGTATCACAACTGACCTGGTAGTGGGTGAAGTATCCAGAATGACAGGATCTTTAAAGTAAGAGCAGAGTGTGCACCTATGTGCTCCAGTGGCGCAATCGGTTAGCGCATGGTACTTATAAAGCAGTACTAAGCAATGCCAAGGTTGTGAGTTCGAGCCTCACCTGGAGCAGGTAGTTTTAAGTTACGTGTTTACTGCTGTCACCTTGTGTCAATCCCTGCAGAAAGCAGTCATAGTGGCAGCATTGTTAGCATTCTCTGCTTCACCAAGCCTAAATTGCAAATGTTGCCCTTGGAGCAATGCACTGCTGAAATTCACAACTCAATCTTAAGTCATTTTAGAATGAATCTTAAAACACCCTAGCTAGCAATCTGGCTCCTTACTTATGTCTTTTGAATTATGGGTTATACATCTACTTTTATTAATGTCTGTGACGGCCTTACCAAACCAACAGGAATTCTCAAAGAGAATGCTGTAGCCCTCACCTGCTTATCTCCAGAATCAGGGGCAAATCCCAAAATAATCACGGATAATCAGGGATGCCTTTTGAAAGATTAATACTGTTAACTTGAGATGTAGATAGATTAAGAGGGTGTGAATTAACATCTGGTTTCAGAAGTAAAAAGTCTGTAGCATTATCTGTTGAGTATAATCCATCACCTCTTCTTCCCAGACTGACAATTTTATGAGAGTTTAGGAGGGAAGGAATTAAATCTTGAGCATATCTCAGGCACTGCTGAGCAGTATGGACACTGCTGCCTTATACAGCTCTTGCAGAACACACCTGAAGATTGGAGTGATGGCCTTCTTTTGCCTCCATCACAACAAATGGACACGACTTGCAAATGACGGCATAGCAGCGGGGTCAGATCTTTCATGCCCACCTAAACCAAGTATCTCACTCAAGATGCACAAGGTAAGGGTTTCTTGGAAACTGCCACAGTGTGCCTTTCTCAAGCAACAGAAAGCATCTTCCACATCCTGTAGTAATCACAAGATTAACTCGTGCTTCTCAACAGTAAAAGACAAACGGATGCAAATCAGTTTACACTGCTCATGCGGAATGCAATGAGTTTCTAATGGTTAGTTCTGGCATGGATTTCATTTAAAGAAGCAGTTTCCCCTTCCCAGTTTGCAAATGATCACCCACCCACCCATGATCTATTTATTCTCAGTGTTGTACTGAAAATGGGTCACTGTTCCAGGAGGACATACACTGTCAAGAGACAGATAACTCAATAAATGCAGTCAGAAACAATAGTCTGCTACTTTTCAGACCAAGCAAAGTACCTTCGATGCAAATTAAAGTACATAGTTGGTTGACGAGTAAGTCCAAGATGGTGGTGAGCCATCCCCTCCCACACCCACCTGAACGTAGAGCAATCGTCTTTACGAGCTTTCAGTGTAGGAATCTAGCAGCTGGGATAATCAGGCAGACAAAGTGGCAGTGTCTTGGAAAGACATGGATCTCCTGTGTTGCCAGTCGTGACATAGTAAAATTTCTCTTCATCAGATATGAGGAAACCACTACTGTATCACAACTGACCTGGTAGTGGGTGAAGTATCCAGAATGACAGGATCTTTAAAGTAAGAGCAGAGTGTGCACCTATGTGCTCCAGTGGCGCAATCGGTTAGCGCATGGTACTTATAAAGCAGTACTAAGCAATGCCAAGGTTGTGAGTTCGAGCCTCACCTGGAGCAGGTAGTTTTAAGTTACGTGTTTACTGCTGTCACCTTGTGTCAATCCCTGCAGAAAGCAGTCATAGTGGCAGCATTGTTAGCATTCTCTGCTTCACCAAGCCTAAATTGCAAATGTTGCCCTTGGAGCAATGCACTGCTGAAATTCACAACTCAATCTTAAGTCATTTTAGAATGAATCTTAAAACACCCTAGCTAGCAATCTGGCTCCTTACTTATGTCTTTTGAATTATGGGTTATACATCTACTTTTATTAATGTCTGTGACGGCCTTACCAAACCAACAGGAATTCTCAAAGAGAATGCTGTAGCCCTCACCTGCTTATCTCCAGAATCAGGGGCAAATCCCAAAATAATCACGGATAATCAGGGATGCCTTTTGAAAGATTAATACTGTTAACTTGAGATGTAGATAGATTAAGAGGGTGTGAATTAACATCTGGTTTCAGAAGTAAAAAGTCTGTAGCATTATCGGTTGAATATAATCCATCACCTCTTCTTCCCAGACTGACAATTTTATGAGAGTTTAGGAGGGAAGGAATTAAATCTTGAGCATATCTCAGGCACTGCTGAGCAGTATGGACACTGCTGCCTTATACAGCTCTTGCAGAACACACCTGAAGATTGGAGTGATGGCCTTCTTTTGCCTCCATCACAACAAATGGACACGACTTGCAAATGACGGCATAGCAGCGGGGTCAGATCTTTCATGCCCACCTAAACCAAGTATCTCACTCAAGATGCACAAGGTAAGGGTTTCTTTGAAACTGCCACAGTGTGCCTTTCTCAAGCAACAGAAAGCATCTTCCACATCCTGTAGTAATCACAAGATTAACTCGTGCTTCTCAACAGTAAAAGACAAACGGATGCAAATCAGTTTACACTGCTCATGCGGAATGCAATGAGTTTCTAATGGTTAGTTCTGGCATGGATTTCATTTAAAGAAGCAGTTTCCCCTTCCCAGTTTGCAAATGATCACCCACCCACCCATGATCTATTTATTCTCAGTGTTGTACTGAAAATGGGTCACTGTTCCAGGAGGACATACACTGTCAAGAGACAGATAACTCAATAAATGCAGTCAGAAACAATAGTCTGCTACTTTTCAGACCAAGCAAAGTACCTTCGATGCAAATTAAAGTACATAGTTGGTTGACGAGTAAGTCCAAGATGGTGGTGAGCCATCCCCTCCCACACCCACCTGAACGTAGAGCAATCGTCTTTACGAGCTTTCAGTGTAGGAATCTAGCAGCTGGGATAATCAGGCAGACAAAGTGGCAGTGTCTTGGAAAGACATGGATCTCCTGTGTTGCCAGTCGTGACATAGTAAAATTTCTCTTCATCAGATATGAGGAAACCACTACTGTATCACAACTGACCTGGTAGTGGGTGAAGTATCCAGAATGACAGGATCTTTAAAGTAAGAGCAGAGTGTGCACCTATGTGCTCCAGTGGCGCAATCGGTTAGCGCATGGTACTTATAAAGCAGTACTAAGCAATGCCAAGGTTGTGAGTTCGAGCCTCACCTGGAGCAGGTAGTTTTAAGTTACGTGTTTACTGCTGTCACCTTGTGTCAATCCCTGCAGAAAGCAGTCATAGTGGCAGCATTGTTAGCATTCTCTGCTTCACCAAGCCTAAATTGCAAATGTTGCCCTTGGAGCAATGCACTGCTGAAATTCACAACTCAATCTTAAGTCATTTTAGAATGAATCTTAAAACACCCTAGCTAGCAATCTGGCTCCTTACTTATGTCTTTTGAATTATGGGTTATACATCTACTTTTATTAATGTCTGTGACGGCCTTACCAAACCAACAGGAATTCTCAAAGAGAATGCTGTAGCCCTCACCTGCTTATCTCCAGAATCAGGGGCAAATCCCAAAATAATCACGGATAATCAGGGATGCCTTTTGAAAGATTAATACTGTTAACTTGAGATGTAGATAGATTAAGAGGGTGTGAATTAACATCTGGTTTCAGAAGTAAAAAGTCTGTAGCATTATCGGTTGAATATAATCCATCACCTCTTCTTCCCAGACTGACAATTTTATGAGAGTTTAGGAGGGAAGGAATTAAATCTTGAGCATATCTCAGGCACTGCTGAGCAGTATGGACACTGCTGCCTTATACAGCTCTTGCAGAACACACCTGAAGATTGGAGTGATGGCCTTCTTTTGCCTCCATCACAACAAATGGACACGACTTGCAAATGACGGCATAGCAGCGGGGTCAGATCTTTCATGCCCACCTAAACCAAGTATCTCACTCAAGATGCACAAGGTAAGGGTTTCTTGCAAACTGCCACAGTGTGCCTTTCTCAAGCAACAGAAAGCATCTTCCACATCCTGTAGTAATCACAAGATTAACTCGTGCTTCTCAACAGTAAAAGACAAACGGATGCAAATCAGTTTACACTGCTCATGCGGAATGCAATGAGTTTCTAATGGTTAGTTCTGGCATGGATTTCATTTAAAGAAGCAGTTTCCCCTTCCCAGTTTGCAAATGATCACCCACCCACCCATGATCTATTTATTCTCAGTGTTGTACTGAAAATGGGTCACTGTTCCAGGAGGACATACACTGTCAAGAGACAGATAACTCAATAAATGCAGTCAGAAACAATAGTCTGCTACTTTTCAGACCAAGCAAAGTACCTTCGATGCAAATTAAAGTACATAGTTGGTTGACGAGTAAGTCCAAGATGGTGGTGAGCCATCCCCTCCCACACCCACCTGAACGTAGAGCAATCGTCTTTACGAGCTTTCAGTGTAGGAATCTAGCAGCTGGGATAATCAGGCAGACAAAGTGGCAGTGTCTTGGAAAGACATGGATCTCCTGTGTTGCCAGTCGTGACATAGTAAAATTTCTCTTCATCAGATATGAGGAAACCACTACTGTATCACAACTGACCTGGTAGTGGGTGAAGTATCCAGAATGACAGGATCTTTAAAGTAAGAGCAGAGTGTGCACCTATGTGCTCCAGTGGCGCAATCGGTTAGCGCATGGTACTTATAAAGCAGTACTAAGCAATGCCAAGGTTGTGAGTTCGAGCCTCACCTGGAGCAGGTAGTTTTAAGTTACGTGTTTACTGCTGTCACCTTGTGTCAATCCCTGCAGAAAGCAGTCATAGTGGCAGCATTGTTAGCATTCTCTGCTTCACCAAGCCTAAATTGCAAATGTTGCCCTTGGAGCAATGCACTGCTGAAATTCACAACTCAATCTTAAGTCATTTTAGAATGAATCTTAAAACACCCTAGCTAGCAATCTGGCTCCTTACTTATGTCTTTTGAATTATGGGTTATACATCTACTTTTATTAATGTCTGTGACGGCCTTACCAAACCAACAGGAATTCTCAAAGAGAATGCTGTAGCCCTCACCTGCTTATCTCCAGAATCAGGGGCAAATCCCAAAATAATCACGGATAATCAGGGATGCCTTTTGAAAGATTAATACTGTTAACTTGAGATGTAGATAGATTAAGAGGGTGTGAATTAACATCTGGTTTCAGAAGTAAAAAGTCTGTAGCATTATCGGTTGAATATAATCCATCACCTCTTCTTCCCAGACTGACAATTTTATGAGAGTTTAGGAGGGAAGGAATTAAATCTTGAGCATATCTCAGGCACTGCTGAGCAGTATGGACACTGCTGCCTTATACAGCTCTTGCAGAACACACCTGAAGATTGGAGTGATGGCCTTCTTTTGCCTCCATCACAACAAATGGACACGACTTGCAAATGACGGCATAGCAGCGGGGTCAGATCTTTCATGCCCACCTAAACCAAGTATCTCACTCAAGATGCACAAGGTAAGGGTTTCTTGGAAACTGCCACAGTGTGCCTTTCTCAAGCAACAGAAAGCATCTTCCACATCCTGTAGTAATCACAAGATTAACTCGTGCTTCTCAACAGTAAAAGACAAACGGATGCAAATCAGTTTACACTGCTCATGCGGAATGCAATGAGTTTCTAATGGTTAGTTCTGGCATGGATTTCATTTAAAGAAGCAGTTTCCCTTCCCAGTTTGCAAATGATCACCCACCCACCCATGATCTATTTATTCTCAGTGTTGTACTGAAAATGGGTCACTGTTCCAGGAGGACATACACTGTCAAGAGACAGATAACTCAATAAATGCAGTCAGAAACAATAGTCTGCTACTTTTCAGACCAAGCAAAGTACCTTCGATGCAAATTAAAGTACATAGTTGGTTGACGAGTAAGTCCAAGATGGTGGTGAGCCATCCCCTCCCACACCCACCTGAACGTAGAGCAATCGTCTTTACGAGCTTTCAGTGTAGGAATCTAGCAGCTGGGATAATCAGGCAGACAAAGTGGCAGTGTCTTGGAAAGACATGGATCTCCTGTGTTGCCAGTCGTGACATAGTAAAATTTCTCTTCATCAGATATGAGGAAACCACTACTGTATCACAACTGACCTGGTAGTGGGTGAAGTATCCAGAATGACAGGATCTTTAAAGTAAGAGCAGAGTGTGCACCTATGTGCTCCAGTGGCGCAATCGGTTAGCGCATGGTACTTATAAAGCAGTACTAAGCAATGCCAAGGTTGTGAGTTCGAGCCTCACCTGGAGCAGGTAGTTTTAAGTTACGTGTTTACTGCTGTCACCTTGTGTCAATCCCTGCAGAAAGCAGTCATAGTGGCAGCATTGTTAGCATTCTCTGCTTCACCAAGCCTAAATTGCAAATGTTGCCCTTGGAGCAATGCACTGCTGAAATTCACAACTCAATCTTAAGTCATTTTAGAATGAATCTTAAAACACCCTAGCTAGCAATCTGGCTCCTTACTTATGTCTTTTGAATTATGGGTTATACATCTACTTTTATTAATGTCTGTGACGGCCTTACCAAACCAACAGGAATTCTCAAAGAGAATGCTGTAGCCCTCACCTGCTTATCTCCAGAATCAGGGGCAAATCCCAAAATAATCACGGATAATCAGGGATGCCTTTTGAAAGATTAATACTGTTAACTTGAGATGTAGATAGATTAAGAGGGTGTGAATTAACATCTGGTTTCAGAAGTAAAAAGTCTGTAGCATTATCTGTTGAGTATAATCCATCACCTCTTCTTCCCAGACTGACAATTTTATGAGAGTTTAGGAGGGAAGGAATTAAATCTTGAGCATATCTCAGGCACTGCTGAGCAGTATGGACACTGCTGCCTTATACAGCTCTTGCAGAACACACCTGAAGATTGGAGTGATGGCCTTCTTTTGCCTCCATCACAACAAATGGACACGACTTGCAAATGACGGCATAGCAGCGGGGTCAGATCTTTCATGCCCACCTAAACCAAGTATCTCACTCAAGATGCACAAGGTAAGGGTTTCTTGGAAACTGCCACAGTGTGCCTTTCTCAAGCAACAGAAAGCATCTTCCACATCCTGTAGTAATCACAAGATTAACTCGTGCTTCTCAACAGTAAAAGACAAACGGATGCAAATCAGTTTACACTGCTCATGCGGAATGCAATGAGTTTCTAATGGTTAGTTCTGGCATGGATTTCATTTAAAGAAGCAGTTTCCCCTTCCCAGTTTGCAAATGATCACCCACCCACCCATGATCTATTTATTCTCAGTGTTGTACTGAAAATGGGTCACTGTTCCAGGAGGACATACACTGTCAAGAGACAGATAACTCAATAAATGCAGTCAGAAACAATAGTCTGCTACTTTTCAGACCAAGCAAAGTACCTTCGATGCAAATTAAAGTACATAGTTGGTTGACGAGTAAGTCCAAGATGGTGGTGAGCCATCCCCTCCCACACCCACCTGAACGTAGAGCAATCGTCTTTACGAGCTTTCAGTGTAGGAATCTAGCAGCTGGGATAATCAGGCAGACAAAGTGGCAGTGTCTTGGAAAGACATGGATCTCCTGTGTTGCCAGTCGTGACATAGTAAAATTTCTCTTCATCAGATATGAGGAAACCACTACTGTATCACAACTGACCTGGTAGTGGGTGAAGTATCCAGAATGACAGGATCTTTAAAGTAAGAGCAGAGTGTGCACCTATGTGCTCCAGTGGCGCAATCGGTTAGCGCATGGTACTTATAAAGCAGTACTAAGCAATGCCAAGGTTGTGAGTTCGAGCCTCACCTGGAGCAGGTAGTTTTAAGTTACGTGTTTACTGCTGTCACCTTGTGTCAATCCCTGCAGAAAGCAGTCATAGTGGCAGCATTGTTAGCATTCTCTGCTTCACCAAGCCTAAATTGCAAATGTTGCCCTTGGAGCAATGCACTGCTGAAATTCACAACTCAATCTTAAGTCATTTTAGAATGAATCTTAAAACACCCTAGCTAGCAATCTGGCTCCTTACTTATGTCTTTTGAATTATGGGTTATACATCTACTTTTATTAATGTCTGTGACGGCCTTACCAAACCAACAGGAATTCTCAAAGAGAATGCTGTAGCCCTCACCTGCTTATCTCCAGAATCAGGGCAAATCCCAAAATAATCACGGATAATCAGGGATGCCTTTTGAAAGATTAATACTGTTAACTTGAGATGTAGATAGATTAAGAGGGTGTGAATTAACATCTGGTTTCAGAAGTAAAAAGTCTGTAGCATTATCTGTTGAGTATAATCCATCACCTCTTCTTCCCAGACTGACAATTTTATGAGAGTTTAGGAGGGAAGGAATTAAATCTTGAGCATATCTCAGGCACTGCTGAGCAGTATGGACACTGCTGCCTTATACAGCTCTTGCAGAACACACCTGAAGATTGGAGTGATGGCCTTCTTTTGCCTCCATCACAACAAATGGACACGACTTGCAAATGACGGCATAGCAGCGGGGTCAGATCTTTCATGCCCACCTAAACCAAGTATCTCACTCAAGATGCACAAGGTAAGGGTTTCTTGGGAACTGCCACAGTGTGCCTTTCTCAAGCAACAGAAAGCATCTTCCACATCCTGTAGTAATCACAAGATTAACTCGTGCTTCTCAACAGTAAAAGACAAACGGATGCAAATCAGTTTACACTGCTCATGCGGAATGCAATGAGTTTCTAATGGTTAGTTCTGGCATGGATTTCATTTAAAGAAGCAGTTTCCCCTTCCCAGTTTGCAAATGATCACCCACCCACCCATGATCTATTTATTCTCAGTGTTGTACTGAAAATGGGTCACTGTTCCAGGAGGACATACACTGTCAAGAGACAGATAACTCAATAAATGCAGTCAGAAACAATAGTCTGCTACTTTTCAGACCAAGCAAAGTACCTTCGATGCAAATTAAAGTACATAGTTGGTTGACGAGTATATACCTAAAAATCTATCTTAATAAACTTTTTTAGTTTTAAAATACTACTAATAGAACAGCATTCATTAAGTCCAGGGGTATTGTACGCATTTAATCTAGTTCCAGTTTTTCCAGCATTAATGGAGTTGGGCCACCCCTAGCATCATCGCATATCTGGTCTATTATTATAAATTTAAATTTATGATCCGGGTTAAAACTGACATGCTTAGCCAAAGCATTATCAAGTTTATTCTTCCGTATTGCGTAAATATGTTCATACAGACGGTCACGGAGACGTCTCTCCGTCTTCCCTATGTAGAATGATGAACAATTCTGACATTGTGCTAAATAAACAATCATGTTTGAGTTACAATTAACTTGACATTTCAAAAAGTATTGATGGTTATGAATAATAAATCTATTAGATTCACTTACATATTCACAGTAATTACATGACTGGCATTTGAACATAACCGGTGTTTTAGGATATGTACGTTGACGTTGTTCCAGAAGGGACTTTAAATTTTTTGCCCTTCTATAAGTTACTACTGGTGTATCACCAACTTTGTTAAAGATACTGGTGTCACTTTTAAAAATAGTGCAGTTTTTACATAATATTTCATAACAAAACTTACTATTGATACTGAAAGTAGTGATAAGGGGTGGCACATGAAACATAGGTTCACAAGATGTATTAGTCTCATCGAGACATTTACAGAACTACTGTGCTGTGCAACTTCTACAATCTTAATATTTAATAAAGGTTTAAACAACTGCCTGGTCCTTTTGAACCCCACTTTTTCTATAACTTCATTAATCATATTTTCAGGGTAGCCTCGGTGTATGAACATACTTTTTAACAAGTGGCATTCATCACTGAAGTCACTGTCAAGAGTAGAAATACGGGCTGCCATGACTAGCTGGCCCTTTATTACAGCTCACTTTTGATGCTGAGGGTGGCAGCTAGAATAATGCAAAAAAGCATTAGAATATGTACTTTTTCTGTATCTCTTAGCTGTATAACTCTGAAGTGAAAAATTTTTAGTTAATAAGATGTCTAGGTACGCTATAGAATCTGTACTAAAAGTAGATGTGAACTTTAGGAATTCTGTGGTACTATTAAGATAATAAACTAACAAGTCACTAATGACTCTGTCACCTTTGAGTAAAATAAAGATATCAAGGTAACGTGTATAAAAAAGCAATATATCTTTATAATCAGAATTAGATAAAACAAATGAATGTTCCCAATGAGCCATTACCAGGTTAGCTATACTAGCACCACAGGGGGAACCCATTGCCACCCCTACCTTTTGCAGGTAGAATTCATCATTAAACATAAAAAAGTTATTATTAAGAACTATGTCCAGAAGTTCTTTAACTAGATCAAGTTCAGTCCTAGTACACCCATTTGCTCTTAAATCCTGCCTGATCCAATCATTGACTATTTCATGTGGGATACAGGTGTATAAATCTTTGACATCTATAGTTAAAAAGTTATATTTAATGTCAAATGGAAACTCATTAATTTTCTCTAAAAAGACCATGGGCTGAATTCACGAAACCTCCGTGTAAGACTTAATATGTCTTACTCGGAGGCTGCAGTTGAACGGTATGATGTCAGCATGCCATGCATATTCATGAGGGCATGCTGAATCATATCTTAGGCTAACACGGTCCATGTAGGAAAGTAGGGGGCGTGTCCAAATGCCGAGTACTGCAAAGGGACACGCCCCCAGAAGAGTCAGAGGCCTGAAAGTGAACACCCACGAGCGAGTCCTTAGAAATGTCAAGGAACACACCACGACACAGCCCCACAGACTATAAACCCTACTGAAAATGTGTAAAACATAAAAATAGCAGTTTCATTTTTTTTTTATAATTTCAAAAATGTTTGCCTGCATTTGCGCTAGTTTGCGCGGGTATGCCCTTCGCTCAGCCACAGTTAGCAGACATTGAAAAGCATATAAGATCTACATATGCAAATTAAGCCAAATAGCAATAGCGTAGCGGTAGAGACATTGGCCAAAGAGGAGGTAGTCACGGTTCGAGCCACACAACATCATTCACCATTTTTATTTAAATAAGTATGATTTAAGTAAAATGTAATGAAATGGGCCATGTATTTGTGAAGAAATCCGACAGAATAATTTATAAAAAAAGGATTATAACTGCCCATAGCTGAGCAGTGCTTTAACAAGCTGCATATGAGTGCCCGTAGGTAAGCAGCGCTTTAACAAGCTGCATATGAGTGCCCAGAGGTGAGCAGTGCTTTAACAAGCTGCATGTGAGTACCCGGAGGTGAGCAGTGCTTTAACAAGCTTAATATGAATGCCCATAGCTCAGCAGCACTTCACCCAGCATAATATGAGTGCTCATAGCTAAATAATGCGTTACCCAGTGTAAGCCGTTTGCGCGGAGCTGCGCAGCGCACCAATCAGCTTACCGGCGGGCAACATTGGGCAAGCTGTATCAAAGCCGCCTTTACACAGACACACCTCCTAGCCTGTCTAGACAGTAGTAAAATAAAAAAAGCAATGCCAAGGGTCGAACCCAGGATACTGTGCACCATAGTCAAAGTACTGAACCACTAAGCCATGACAGTTGTACTGAGAAACACAGTATTAGCATATATATAGGAATGAGTGAAAATAGAACCATGACAAAGCAGGTTTGCTTTAAGCTGATAAATATCCAAAATGGCCAATCAGAGATAAGTGCAGGAAAACCGGCATATATAAGCCCCATAGGCGGGAATACACACCATAACTGATTGTGGTACCCATTTGCAGTCAGGATGGCAGGTGCAGGAGAGGGAAATCACTTTAGAGCACAAAGGTGGGGTGTTGAGGAGTCAAAATATATGGTTTGACTCCTAGTCCATGATCATGAAGCACAACACATGCAGGGCCAGGTTCAATGGGATGCATATAAGGCAGAGGCGTGGAACCAGTTGGCACATGATCTCACTAGTGCCACAGGCATTCCGAGGACTGGTGAACAGGTCCGTCACCACCATGTGGACCTGAAGCGACGTAAGGAGGACCAACTGAACCGTTGGATCCAGGAGGCCCGCCAAATGCCCAATGCCCCACTACTAAGTATCCATGTAATTACGTATGTAAGAAATGCTATCATAGCCTATAGTATGGAGAGGTATGTTCCAATATTCCTTCATTTATATTACAACTGCAGGTTTTTGTTCCGCGAATCGGTGAGCCTATGCTGATAGGCTGCTGAGGTTGCGCCACCAGGCAGGTTAGTAATTATTTAGCTGGTATTGTTATAGAATATAAGTGAGACAGACTGTAAAAGAGTTCAGTGTTGTAACCCAGTAATAAAGGTGAAATAAGTCTAGAATAAAGATTCTGCTAGTATTGTAAGATTAGATAAGTGATGCAGCCTGGAAAAGAGTGTATTGCAATCCAGTAATAAAGATTAAACAAGTCTCAAATAGAGTTTCCACCTGTATTGTAATATCAGATAACTGCTTCAGCCTGAAAATGACCGGTAATCAATCAAGAAAGGATAGACAAGTGTCGAGTACATCCTTGTAAATTCTGCCATATGAAATAAGTGAGTCAGCTGGAAAGGATTGTTGTAACCCAGTAATAAATATTAATAAAACCTAGAATTAAGTACCATTCTGAAATGTAAATATAAAATAAGTGAGAGAGTGTGAAAAAGACAGTTTGAAGCTACCAAGAAAGATGTAATAAGTCTGGAATAAAGGTATACTGCAGTCACTACATAATGAAATGAATGAGACAGCCACAACCAAAGAGTGTAATGTCTTAAATAAAGTACAGAACCTGGACTGTGTCCGTCCCACAATTTGGATATGTTGCTGTACCCTTGCATTATGGAGATAGTATGGTTGTATGAAATGCTGAACATCCATAGTTGTCCAGACCCATATAAATCAAATGTAGCAGGATGTTGTACCTGAACACAGCCAGATATGAACATATATGAATAAAAATGGAATGTATATTAATGTAGCAGTAACATCCCCATCACCAACATTCCTAAGGTTACATACAGGAAACTGTACTAATACATGTAGGGGATATATATATGCATCTACTAGGAATGTACAGTATATGTATAGGTAGTTTAAGTTGTTAATATAATATTTCTCCACCCTACCCTATTTTCACAAATTATGCCATTCCACACCAAATTGGGTATGTGTATTCACAATTAATTCCCATGGACATTTGTCCTGTTGGTTTATACATATCTGCATGTACATTGATGCATGTGCCCTGTTCACATATCCAAACCTGATGGCCTGTTGCCACCAATCAACCCTGCATGCTGTTGGAATGTCCACTGTTGTTCTAAATATGCATGTGTTATGCTTGCTGCTCAATGTTCGGAATTCATGGGTGTTTGGTTAATGGGAATACTGATGCATGCTGTTACAACCAATTTTGAATGGTGTTGCTTGTTACTAACCCAAAATGCCATAAAATACTGATAAACATAGGACAACAGGGAAGGCGGGTTCCAGCGGACCCACCTCTCCCACCTCAGCTGGTGAGTGCACCTGGCACCAGTACCCAGGCCGGGACCTCCTCCTCTGGTGGCCCTGTGCCACCTTCAGGTGGAAGCGCTGCAGGGGATGGGGCTCATCCCCCTCTGCAAGCGTGGCCGGAGGAGAGCCTCCACTCACCCTCCATAGGGTCCGGTCTGTGGTGCGTAGTGAGATCAGGCGTTCTGTGACTGATCTCCTATGCCAGCTCGAGGCGAGAGTGGCGCAACTCACGGGTGTGCCTGCCCATCCTATCCAGCCCCCAGCACAGCCCCGGCCTGGGCTGTGAAGGCACAGTGGTAACTGCCCATGGGAGGGGATCTCAGTTCCGCTGTTGCCATCTGTGGGCTCATGGGCTCGTGATATCCAAACATCCGTCCCCGTCAATTGTTTACCCCCCACGTGTCATACTCCGCCCCTGTATGTGTCTTGTTTGTCTTGTCTGTTAACCTCCCCAACCTACCTCCCCAAATATACCTACTTCCTGTACCTCACATTCCACTCTCACCTGAAAAAAAATAAAAAAAGGGCACTATGTTCCCACAAAAAAATTACGCCCCATACATAGGTGCCTAATTCGCACACATGTCCACTGGACATGTAAACTGATAATACTAACTGGCAGTACAACATATTTTGTTGCCCTCACCCCTCTCTCAGGGGTGGAAGGTTTCAAATTTCACACCAAATTTCAAACATATGCACAGCTGCTGCTGATAAAGCAATGGGCAGCTATGGACCTTCCCTACACCCATCCTGCACATCCCGAGCTGGTTTCCCTACTGTCTTTCCCTCTTTGTGCCCCCTTTTTCACCACTTTCCTATTTCCCCATTTTCTTTTCTTTAAAAGAAATTAGCGCGAGAGTAAGCACTTTTAAGCAGTAGTCAGCGGGTGTGCACTTGTGTGCATGTAGATAAGCGTCGCACAAACTCACTCAAACCCGCTTACAACTGCTTAAAAGTGCCTTAATCACTCTGTATGACAAGGCCTGAAGTCTGCTCATCAGCAAAATAAAATACCCCTGTCAGTCTCGAACCCCAGACCTTGGAAACACTAGTCTGCATGAATTACCACTGAGCCACAGCAGATATACAAGAACTTGGTGCTGAAAGTAATATATCATGAAATACAAGGAGTGAATGTAAAGGGAAAATAGGAAGGCCATTACACAAAATTTGTTCTGTGTATCTTTACTGGCAATTCCTGTGGAATTGCATTACATTAGTATGAGAAGAGAAACAGCCAAGCTAGTAGGTAATAATGTTACAGTAGCACCTTACAAACCCCAAACAGTATCAGAGCAGGATAAACACCACCATATTTGAATAGGTAAGAGGCCAGACCTCCCAACTATGACTGATTTACAGGGATGTCCCTGATTTGCAAACAACTGTTACCTGTGCTCCACTGACTGCCTGTGAAATG
>NC_056739.1:479346252-479503752 GCF_019279795.1 Protopterus annectens
AGGAAACCCTGCTTTTATCCAGCATATTTACATCGTACAAGTATGCATAACCCCAGGTTGTTTGATAATGTTATAAAGGGACAAGCCTTAAGGCTTGCACGTTTATGTTGTGATGACAATAAGCTAACAATAGAATTGAATAGGTTAAAGGAAGATCTTATGGGAAGAGGTTATGAGAAATCGGCAATAGAGCAGATTTGTAAAGAGGTCTGTGCCAATAGAGACAATGTGGCCAAACCTTATTATTCAAATAGTATTGGAACCAGACAACAAAAAATTAATGTAAGAAGGGATAATGTGAATTTTGTGTTACCCTATGGCAATAATATACATAGAGTTCAAGAAGCCATCGAAAGAAATTGGCACATCTTGCTAGTAGATGAAAAAACTAGGAAGGTAGTAGGGGATTATCCTAAATATGTATATAAGAACACCAAAAATCTTAAGCAAAAGTTGTGTTACCGCAATCTTTCGTTGGGTACATATAAACAGAAGGAGAGAAATGAAATTTGTAATACAAAAAAGTGTGGTAGATGTAATTTTTGTATACATATAGATGAATCTAGATTTTTTAGACACCCAGATACAGGACGCCTTTGGGAATTGAGAGTAAGTGGTGATTGTGAGACCAAGAATTTAGTATATGTGGCCCATTGTACGGTGTGTTTTCATTTTTATGTAGGTAAGACGAATCGTACACTCAGAGAACGTATTAGGGACCACATATATTGTATTAATAGAAAAGAGGAGTATAATGCAATAGCCAAACACGTTCTGAGGGAAGGGTCTATGCATAAATTTTTGTTTCAAATTTTACATGTACAGCATAGTAGCATTAGAATGGGTAATATTAGTAATGACACAGAGTGTGCTGAATTGAAATGGATCTTTAGGCTGGGGGCACATAGGGGACATGGCCTAAATGATAGCGTCTCAATTAAACCCGTTCTAAAAGCAAGAACGTTGAGATAATATTGTTTATATCACCTACTATATATATATGTATATTGTTGAATTAATGTTATCTACTGTAGGGTATATGTATATATAGTTCATATATTTATGTTTCAGCATAGATGAAATTTTATAATGTAGTATTTTTTCTTCTTTATATTTTTTTCGAGTTATAACAAGAAGTATTATCGGATCCCATGTTCCTTAAATTTGTTTAATTGTATTTTTATGGGATTTTATTGTAGACCGGGCTGACAACAATCTGTGAGTAAAAGCAATTAGTTTTTATAATATTTTATAACATATACAGTAATTTACATAGTATTAGGTATAGAATATGATTGTGTGTTGTACCTAAGATGTTTTTTAGAATATTTATTTTAACTGTTGGGATCGTAGAATATGAATTGCTAGGATGAATATGTTACAGAATGGACTATTGAACAGTGGCACTTTAACTTGCTGAG
Organism: Protopterus annectens; assembly: GCF_019279795.1. NCBI lineage: Eukaryota > Metazoa > Chordata > Ceratodontiformes > Protopteridae > Protopterus > Protopterus annectens. The sequence continues at coordinate 479,347,674 of NC_056739.1, forward strand.
GTTGATTAATCAATTAATCAATTAATGTATTTTGAATTTTTTATTTAAACAACTATGGCTAATTTGAATAATTGTTACGTCTGAGGAAGCGGTGGCAAACCGTGAAAGCGCTTACGTTGTTTGGATCCTGTTATCACTTTGTTATTAAATATTCGTTTGTTGGCTAACGTTTGCGAAGTGGTCTTCTTGAGGTGGAAGTGTGCTTATGGTCGTTGCTGAACCAGTCATCTTTGGGATTTGTATGAACATATTTTTTGGGATATACTTTGAAGTTTGAACGATATATATATATATATATATATATATATAAAAAAAGATATATATATATATATATATATATATATATATATATATATATATATATATATATATAAATAAATATATATATATATATATATATAGAGAGAGAGAGAGGGGGGGACATGGGGGCAGATGTTCTGCAACAGGTGCCTGGTGACCAAGGCATGGACTGAACACCAGTGTTGATACTGCAGTACCATACCCCATTCCAAAACATGTTACCCACTAACTACCACATAGGCGGTTGCCCGCCTACCACTGGAGGTGTCAGAAGGGAACATGGGACACAGGTGTACAACAGCCTCCCCTTTGATATCTACAGTGGCACACTAGTCTTGCTATCCCTGTACATGGTACGTGTCATCACAAAAGGTGTGTCAGCTAGGGAAATGTATGTCAGTGTACCCCTCTACACCTCACAATGTCCTATGCAGTATGTACCTCCCATGACAACTACAGCAAGTGGAAAGGCCACAGACATACCTAACAAAGATTGACAATGCCCTCAAACACATTCCCTATGCAGACTGACTCTCAAAACCACAGCTAGAGTGCTTTGCATACTTCCTACACAGAGGTTAGTAGATGTCATACATACCCCTGATGAATGTTATGGAGATAGGTAATATGCCCTGTGAGTCACCTCTGTGTAACCATTTCACAAGAGCAAGTAAAATCACATTACATGTGTCCCAAAGGGCAGGGTAGCATATGGCTAGGCTGCCCTAGGCCCAGGGCCAATAGCATAGTACCGACCTATGACACAATGCATACACACATGTACTCAGTGCAATACCAGCTATGTGATGTTGAATGAGTGTGACACTAATTGTGTGCATGGTCTGTAAAGGTGTGATAGCTTAGTGTGAGTTTGTGTCTGTCATGGCAGTTGGTGCCCTTGGTGTGAGGCCAGAGAAAGATGTGTCAGTTATTGGGATGCAAACATAGTAGATTGGCATATGTTGTGCCATACTTCCCTATGTACGACTGTGGTGTCCCATCGTAGGCAGAAGCAATATATGTATGCTCAGTAAGTGGTACTGCTGTTGAATCCAGCTCACATAGGAACTGTTGTACTACCTGATGTTGTAGGCCCAAAACACGACAGCATGGTGTATGTTCACATTCCCTGGTAACACTGCCTGGTGTGTTTCCTGTAGTTTGCACAGATTACATACCTCATGCATAGGTATCTGTAAGTAGGGGCACACAGTACTATAAGGTACACAGTTAATGCTCATCTGTGTTGTCATACATTTGTATGTTGTATGTATGTGTAATGTGTGTGTAATGATGCCTGTACCATGGCTGCAATCACATGTGTGTTACAGGGTCTGTGTGTGTACCTGGCAGCATGTATACTCTGTGACAGCAGTATGCTGGCTATATTAACAACTGTGCAAATATGTCAGGTAGGGGTATGGCATCAAAGACTAGGGTGGATTACCGTTGAAACTGGGAATGTGCATTGCATTCATTGCACGGGATGACAATATTCTTCATCCATTAGCTAGATACATACCCCCAGTGTGAGGTTGTGCATTGTATCCCACACAGTGTGCCGAGTGCTTGTGTATACTACTTTGTTGTATGGAGTGTGGCAGGCACTGTCAGACAGTTGTGGGCTGAGCACTGATATGTGGTATCAAACATTTGTATCCCCTGATAGACAGATGCTATATATGGCAGTTAAGTGATATCAGTACATTAGAATATTAAGTGTGCCACATGACTTGCTCACATATTTTCCTTTTCCTTCCAGGGTGATGGTGCATCAGTGAAACCTACCTTATACAGCAGCAGAGGATCAGGAGATCCACCAGAGCCTGGGGCAGAATTACTGTGTGCTGTTTTCCAGGACCAGCCAGAACCAGCATGAGAGGGCTGCACTGTGGCAAGATCTTGTCCGTTGGGTAAATGACATAGGCATGCATAACCGGACATATGAGCTGGTACACCATCACTGCAGTGATTTAATTAGACATGTTCAGCAGCGTGCGTCTGATATCCACAGACAACAGCTTGCCACAGGCGGTGGGGTACCTATCCACCCCCACCCCCCCACCAGTGTGGAGGAGCACCTCCTAAGTGTTGTGGCTCCAGGCCAACAACAGCAACATCCACAAACATGTGTCATCATGGAGGCCGGAGCCACCCAGCATGTTGAAATGGAGCGTGCGGGTAACATGCCATATCTGTAGTTGACTGTTCTCTGTACTGGTAGTTTATGTGTGTGAGAGATGTGTACTGTTTGTGTAGCTGTTAACCTGCCAATTCTTCTGCAAGATTGATATTCTGAGCATAATCTGTACACCTGTGAAAGCCACCTGTTGTACTACTGTACTTTATCATACTCACAGTATCAATGGCACATTTGTGGCCACTGGCAATCACTGTCATATTCTTGCAGGTCCCTCTGGAGTGACAGCAAGGCAGCCAATCCATGCTGGTGAGTGTGTAATAACAATACTATTGCTAATGACATGTGCATGTCATATGGAGGTGTAGTCTGTGCACATGTAACACCTACACATAATGCATGCTGTGCATGTTTGCTGTGAGACTATGCATATCCCATTATTCTCAATAGCTGCCTCACTCACATGCAATACACAGAGCATGACACATGTGTGGCAACACAGTACTGGACATTGTATAGGCATACCGGATACACATGTACACAACACACACATGTTTGGCATACACACTACACCTTAGCCTGCTACACATGTCCAATTATGACACCTGCTGTATGGCCACCCTTCAGTATCCCACTCATCATCTACGCAGCACACATAATATACCTGAGGGGTAGAGGCCTATCATGTCTTTGTGCAACAGTCTTGAACAAATAATACATTCATGTTAGGTAATGCTCACTATTTGCCACCTTAAAAAACCCATGTAACAAGTGGCTGTGTAATTGTGGATGTAGTCATGTTACTGCACATCAGGTACAGCATGCTAGCTGCCTGTCTGGCACACATTATTATTGTTGACTGACCACAAGAAGCATGTTGATCATGGCTCACGTTACTACACCACATCCAGTTCTGCCAACCACAAAAGTACACATAGCAGTCATTGCGTAGCACCGTCATGTGTTGTGTATGTGTGTGCGCAAATATATGCACCCACAGCTTGTAACACTTGCACATTGTTATGTCCTTGTACACATTGTGTCCCAGGGTGGAAACAATCACTGAACAACTACACACAAGCATCAAGTACACGTATACTGTTATTAACAAGGGCTGTCTACACTTGCACTGCATGTTCCTGTGCAGCACATAATCTCCATGCTGACATGTGTGCAGTGATGTTTTTCCTTGTGATACTGTCACCCACCCTAAAACAGTATTGTGTATGTGTTGGATTGCAGGTGTATCTGTGTTTGTATCTGCTGTACTGAGGAGTGTGCTTGTGTGCCTGTGTGCATGTGCACCTGTGTGCATGCGTGCCTGTATGCATGCGTGCATGTGTGCATGTGCGCCTGTGTGCATATGTGCCTGTGTGCATATGCGCATGTGTGCCTGTGTGCATGTGTACATGTGTGCCTGTGTGCATGTGTACATGTGTGCCTGTGTGCCTGTGTGCTAATATCGTGTACACATTTGTAAACTGTCTTTCCTATCTTCCTCTCACAGGTTCTGATGTTGCTCTGGTGGAGTGCAGCAGGGAACCTGAAGCCACTGCTGGGGATAGTGATTATGATGATACATGTGTAATGGCATAGGTAGGTGTGACAGGGTCTGTCGTTGGTCAGCCAATTGACACTACACAGCAGTCAACCCCATCAATGCACACAGTCATCCTGCCGATGCATCCATTGTCACCAATGTCCTCAGCCGAAGGACAGCATACAGTGGCCATGGACCAGGGTAGTGTGGTATCATTGGCACATGCATCCCCTCACAGCAGCCATGGCCAGATTCCTGACATGGTACCCCACAGGCAGATGTCCAGGGGTTCTTGTGGGAGCATCTGTGGTCGTACTGCCCCTGTCAGATGTGCCCACAGAGGTCTTTCAACCTCAGCTATGTTCCAGGCTGTAATGCAGGCACAGGCACATATGGAACAGTACACCAGACAGGGTCTAAAGAGCTTAGAGCACATTGCGCCGCTATGAATGACACTATGTGTGACATTGCGTCTGCCATCCGTAACATCAGCGAGGTCATTGATAGAAGTTGGGGGGACACATTAGATCTCTTCCACAACTACATGTCCAGGAGCCAGGACAGTTGAGGCATCGATGTGGACATATGCCAGCAACATTATCAGCTGGCAGTCATTGCGGACGACAACAAACCTGCAGCTGCTCCCATAGTGCCAGTACCAGCTCCAGCAATGCTGGGTCTGTGCTGTCATTAGACCATCCGAGAAGACTACATGCACGTGGCTCTGGACAGTCCCAACAGGGACATGTGTCCAGTCAACAACCCACTGCTTCCAATGACAGTACCCAGTCTAGCTTAGTACCGGATACTGTCCATAGCACCCCTGTCAGGCACCGTGTCCGTGGCCAGATACAGTGATCTGTATGACCTGGCAGGTACAGTCTGTGGCTGTCCACAAACACCCGTATATGACAGCCACGTGGTGGAACTGTGTGCATGCATACACACACCCATAATGCTAACACCTAGGGCTAACACATACGCACACACATTGCCCCATGTTGTACTGTTGTCCCTCACTAACACACACACACACATACATGTCAATTGGATGTGTCAATGGCAGACTCTGGCAAACCAAGTACACACAGTGTGCATATGATGAAACTGTGCCACCTCCTGCCATCTGTAACATTGATGCAGGAACAGGGTAGCATGGTGCTGATGCACAGGGTGACTACATAGCACTGTAGTAATATCATGTTGTTAGCAGTACAGTGTAATGATATTGTTGTGGATATATTCGAGCATGCATGATGCATTACCTATGCTTGTCATTGCAGTTTTGTATACACCAGTGTTAATTCCCAAAGTGTACTGTCTGCACATGTGCCACATGGCTGTTGTGTGTACTTGTGCCTGCATGTGTTGGGGTGTGGACAGTACATGTGTGATGTTTGCAGCACTGAGTTGCAGGTGTACATATGTGAACATGGTTAGCATGGAACATGACATGGTTTGACAGTATGCTGTGGGTGATATGGTTTCCAAATGTCAATGGTCTGCATTCTGGTAGTATACACAGCTTACATAGCCTGACATTCAGTGGTCATTACATGGTGTCTCCTCAACTGATACACAGATGTAGGAACCAGGTGTCAGTGATATCCCTGCAGTACTACACTATACCAGTAGCCATTCTTACTGAGCCCCACACATCCCTGGGAACAATACTCTTTGGCATATAGCAGTCTCACGTACATGCCAACACACTACGGATATGTCCATCCATGACTGCAAATACATACAGTGGCCTACAATGCATTCTACACATGACACACCTAACCACCACAAGGGTATCATACAGACAGATACCTGTTGTCCAAGCCATGCTGTATTGCTGTATTGCAACTGTGGCATTGGCATTGGCATGTAGTTAACATAGTATTCCAACAGTACCATGTAGGTGGTAGCACCCATCATGTAGAACGGGTAATGGTGTGTACATGTGGACAAGCGTTATCTTGACTTTCCTGTGATATTCACATTTCCAAAGGTATTCTGCAGTCCCTCAGTATATCACCTAAGCAAGAAGGTGTCTGTATGCATATCGGCAACAGTTGCCATACACCTACACTGGGTGTCCATCACTCACAGACTTTGTTGTGTTTTAACATGTCTGACATATACTCCAAACATGAACCCTCACCCACATTAATCTATAAAAGCTTTCATGAGTGTGTGTCACATAGTTGGCCTAGGACACAGATCACTGCAGTAGCCTGCATTGTCACCAACATACATGTATGGCCTAAGGTCTGGTAAGCTGCGGCACATGCTGGCAAAGGTAACAACTGTATTCATATGGGGCAGGCTTCACACATAGGAACTATTAAAGGTCACAGGTACATATCTGTATTTGGCACACACATACCTGATGTGTGCATTGAAATTACTGTTATAATAATATGTCATACAGTAATAAAAGCAAAACACACAATACATTGACAAACTGTGTGATAAATGCACACATGGCATTTGTAGGATTCAAACCCCTACCTATGTTATGATACTTGAGAGAGACGCATTAGCGCAGCGCACTATTCGCATTACTGGATGATTTCCTTTCTCCTCCTGTATTTATAGGGTGCTGACAAACTGTGTGATAAATGCACACATGGCATTTGTAGGATTCAAACCCCTACCTATGTTATGATACTTGAGAAAGACACATTAGCGCAGCGCACTATTCGCATTACTGGATGATTTACCTTCTCCTGCTGTATTTATAGGGTGCTGACATCATCAGTCTTTCCAAAGAGGAATGTACATCTTTTAGTGTGTTATCCCAGTCTTCAAAAAGGCCATTCCTTTCAAACAGAATTGCATACATACACACCCCAGCCATATATAAGCTGTACAACAGAAGGAGGAAGCTACTACATAACAGAGCAATATCCCACAGACCCACATAGATCATAACCTCTACTTTGCTAATCACATTGAGAGAGTCATTGCAAAGACCTTTATATATCCCTCCTTATCACATGGGTGTTTGCATGTAAATCATAGGAGGTCATTGTGGCCCTCTACTAGTCACTCATCAGGCCCATGTTTGACTACAATGCCCCTTTTGGGGTGTACCTTACCCAACACATGCGGCAACTACAGTGAACACAACAGTACCTCCCCAAGAGGATCATGGGCTACACACAGATGTCCTATGCAGCTCAACTAAAGGATCTCCAACTCTACTCAGTTGCTTAACGCCTACTCAGAGGTGATCTATGCCTGTCGTACGCAGCCATTTCAAACCCAGAAGTAATGGACATGCTCCACGTCATAACCTACAAGACCCTTAGAGCTACATACTCCAGGGACTTAAACCTCAGCACAAAAATAAATAGGACATGCTGCAGGGACAGATTCATTACCCAGAGGCTCCCCTCACTCTGGAATTGAATCTCAATTAAAGTTAGACATAGCCCCTCGCCAACCTTCTTCTAGCGAAATACAGCCACATGGATGGGAAATTGCAAATTCACCCCTGGGATCTCCACTGTGTCCCTGCTTGACAGAGGCACAGCAAACTAGCCTTAAAGGGTGCCTTCTGTGATCTACTTTACAGAGGCACAGTAGGCTACTCTACTGGGGAGGTGGACGCCAAATGCACTCTGCCTAAACTTATGAATTCCCTAGGGCAGACAGCCTAGTATTGACCTCTGCACCTATGTTTATGTTCGGGATGCACAATATTTGTTGCTGCTACTGTTTGCAGGTCTTTATTGCCGTAGCTTTCCCAGTTTCTATGAACTTGTGTATCTGCGTAACATGTTTGATCATGACAGGGTTCCAGTATATTAATATATGTGTCTGTTGTCATTTAACTGTGTGCACAGGGTGGATTGCTGGATCGTGGGAGGTTCCTGGCTTAACACATACAACTGCCAGATATGTGTGACTGACTGCTATACTCAGACATGGCCTAAGTGTGTGAGCATGCCCATTTCAGGCTTACCATGGTTTGTTGCCTGACATATGTCTCATTTATCCAAGTGTGTGAGCATGCCCAGTGTGACCTTTCCATATGTTGTGATCTGGAGTCCACTACATTTCTGGTTGTGTGTGAACATGACCAATATTGGCATTTATACTGTGTGTGTTGGAAGTCATGTTGTATTCTTACTGCCAGACTCCTTTGTGTCATAACTCAATAGGGATTATGCTGTGCCTGCAGGGTTTCCATGTGATAGTTTGCAAAGACTTGGCAACATTCTCTCATACTGGCTGAATACTGTCATGGTGTAGTGGTTCAGTACTTTCACTATGGTGCACAATATCATGGGTTTGAGTCTCATCACTGCATTAAATGTTCATACTGAGCAGACCAGACTGGTTAAGGGCCAGTTGGGCAACTATGAGCATGTTGCATTTTGTTCAGCTATGGCCTACTTAAACCAGGCTTGTCCGACATTGCTGTGTATTCACCAACTTGGGTGGACATTGCCAAACATTACTCCACATTGACCACAGTTGTACTAGTTGGTGTACTAGGCTATCTGCCCTAGGCCATTTATAATCCTAGCCAGAGTGTGTTTGGCTTTCAACACACATTTTAAGTGGAGTTTGCCATGACATTTTTCAAGGTTAGTATACTGTGCCTCTGTCTAACAGTGACATAGAAGTAATACCCAGGGTAAACCTACAATCTCCCATCCACTCATCAAGATTCCTCTTGAAGAGAGTCAATGAGGGACTCTGGCTAACCTGGAGTGGGGGTTTACTCAAGAGTGGGGGGAGCCTCTGGGTTATGAATCTGTCACTCCAGCATATCCTATTTATTTCAGTCTTGAGATTCAGGTCTCTTGAGCGCATAGCTTGATGGGATTTTGATTTTCCAAGGTGCAGCATGTCCATTGATTCCAGGTTGGACATGGCTTTATACATCAGACAGATTGCCTCTGGGCAGGCGGTATGCCACTGAGTGGAGCTGCAGTTTCTTTAACCGAGCAGCGAATGGCATGTGTTTGAGCCCTTTGGTCCTCCTGGTGAGGTACTTTTGTGGTCTAGCTGCTGCAGTTGTCTGATAAGGTACATCCCCACAAGGGGCATTGTACTCAATTATGGGCCTGATGAGGGATGAGTTAAGAGGCACGATGACCTCCCCTGATGTAGATGTGAATACCTTCATGATTAGGTGGGCTATATGAAATGTTTTTCTAAACACTTTGGCCACGTGGTTATTGAATGAGAGATTGCTATCAGCTTGGGTCCCCAGGTCCCTTATCATTTCTTCCATACTTAATGGGTTACCACCTATGTGGTAATTTGTGGGCACTTAGTTTTTGACAAAGGGGAGGACTATACACTGTTTTGCGTTTAGCTTGAGGACATGGCTCTGGCACCAGTTGTCTGTTCCTATGAGGCCCTCTTGTAGGATGCTTGTGTCAGCTGCAGGGTCGATTATGGTGCCCAGTTTGCAGTCATCTGCAAACTTGTTCACCAACAGTCCTTCTGTGTTGGCCTGTACCTCTGAGAATTATATACTAAACAAGGGAGGTCCCAGGACTGAGCCTTGTGGAATGCCACTTGTAGCTGGATTGGGGTCTGACATGGCTCCAGCATTTCTGACCATGTGGGTTCTGTCCTTGAGCCAGTTTGCAACCCATCTAATGACATAGGGGTTTATACTGAAGCTGATCTTATCTATGATGACCAAGTGGGGTACTGTATGGAAGGCTTTTGCAAGGTCCAGGTAGGCTGTGTGGACCACATTCCCCTCGTCAATGGCCTTGGTGACTGTTTCAAATTACTCAACCAGGTTTAAGAGGCAGGATCTGCCCTTAAAGCCAAACTGGGTAGGATCCAGTGTCTGTAGGTCCCCAATATGTTTATTTCTGAGGTCCATGATGATCCTTTCCATAGCTTTGCAGACCAAGCTAGTCAGGCTTCTGGGGCGATAGTTTGCAGTATCCATTGAGGGACCACTGTTGCTGTACACTGCTCTTTGGGTACATATCCTGTGGTAAGGCTGAGATTGAACAGTGGTTTTATGTTTGCGTTCAATTCTTCTTGGGGTTCATGTTGGACACAGCCCAGGACACAGTCTGGTCCCATTGATGCAGTGTGTTTTGCTTTGGAGAGGCTGGCTGTTACCTGAGCATCTGTGATGTCAGGGGGCCAGCACTCTGCTGGGATACATATCTACCCTTTTGGTGGGGAGGGGGGGAGTTTGCACTGAACCTGTCAGCTCAGATGTTGGCAATGTCTGTGGGTTTGGTGTATTGTTTGTCATTTTGGACTACTTCGGAGCATATCTGGGGATTCCCACACAGGTTCCTACCATAAGTAAAGAATGCCTTGTGATTATCCTTGGTGTCCTGTACAATTTTTATCTCAAAGATGGCCTTAGACGATCTTATTTGTGGCCGTAGTTTTTCAATAATACTGATCAGAGATGCCTTCCCTTTTTGGGATTTTGATCTATCATATAGTAGCTTCCTCCTTGTATGGTATGGTATGGTTTGTTTATGGCTGGGGTCCACCGGACAGGATGCCTGGCTTTGGAGGATTAGGTCTTGGTTTTATTTGGGATGGCATGATACATGCATTCCTGAAGGTGTTCATAGAATGCGTTTATAAAGGGTTATGAGGTCTGGGCCATATTTTCCACAGGCACAGGGGCTGTGAAGGATTCCACCTCAGTTTTGAGGAGTGTGACATTTGCTTTAGTGAATAATTTTCACTGTGTTTTTCTGGCCATGGGCTGGGATCAGGATGTGAATATCCAGTGAGATTACTCTCTGGTCTGATCTTACCAGTGAGGGATACACTTCTGGTCTTGGGCATAGAGTCCCCATGTTGGTGATGATCAGGTCCAGTATGTTTTCCCCTGTTGTGGGAGTGGTAGCACGTTGTTCCATAGCATTTTGGTTTATAAATTCTTGGAATCTTTGGGCTAGGGTGTTGGGGCTAGGGTAATGCTCCCAGTCTATGTTTGGGTAGTTGAAGTCGCCCAATATAATGGTGTTTGGGGAGACCTTCATATTTTCATGCATTTTCCAGTTGGCCAAGTATGGTTCCTGGGTTTAGGTGGGTGGTCTGTAGCAGGCTATGAACTGGAAGGTGGTTTTAGCCACTGTTAGTTGCACATGGATTAGTCTCTGATGCTTCATGCTGTGCCACCAACCTGGGGGTGTGGGTATCTTTGAAAAATATTGATACTCACCCTCCTTTTGTAGTTTGTTCCATGTTTTGCAGCTGTAAAGCATGGTATGAGGTGTAACCTGTTAATGCTAGGGTGCTCTTGGGAGCCTTGAACCAGGTTTCTGTTACTGCACAAATATCAACATTCTCCATGCTGAGGAGAGTTTGGAGTGTGTGCATCTTGCAGTTTAGACTTCTGGCATTGAGTAGCATTACTTATAATTTCTTATCCCTTGTGATACCTATGGAGGTGGGTTTGTGTTTTGAGCCTTACCTAAAAAAGGCACTATGGGGGTGACAAGAGCCTTTGGCAATATCCAAAAGACCACAGGTGATAGGTGAAATCCATGTCTAGTGAAGAATCATGTCTTGTCGAGCATGTCATCCCAGGCTGACAGGTATTGTATCCCCTTTCACTGACACCAATACTTAAGCCAATTGTTGTAATTGATCATCTTGTCTTCATATTGTGGCCTCATGTTTGGTGAGGGTAGGATGATACTCAAGGTCATTAAGTTTGCATATACTACATGGTGGTAAATGCTGTTTAGCACTACCATACATTGCTTAACACATGGCAATCATGCCTCAGGTGGTGCTGCAGGGCTGCCTATGTCAGATGCACATACTGCACTCCCTATACATGTTTGGAAATAGGTAGTGTCAAGTTAGGCATCCTTTTAACTATATGTGCGAGTCAGAGACAGGTATCATTTCCAGGGTTCCCACTGAGCCAGTGTATGCGCTATGTGTTGCCTCTTTGTCAAGGCCAAGGCATATTGGGCATGCCTCCTCCTGCCTACTGGGGCAGGCTCAGGTTGTTCCTCCTCTGAGTTACGCACTGCCTGTGATGGCCTTGGCACTGGTGGAGGGCTGTTTGGCCCAGGCCTATGCTGGTTCTGCTGCAGCTGTTTTCGCAGAATCATATTATGTAGCATAGCACATACCATGAGAATTTGGGTACATGTAGTTGGTGAGTATTGCAAAGCTCCACCAGATGTGTCCAGGCACCGGAACCATGACCTGAGCAACCCAAATACACGCTCGATTACATTTCGTGTTTGTGCGTGTGCCTCATTATGGCATTCCTGTTCAAGTGTGTGTGCATTTCTGATGGGTGTCATCAGCCATGGCTCCAGTGCATGGCCAGCATCCCCCACTAAGTGACCATGTGGGATGCCCCCATTGGCAAATGTCTGGTACAGCTGCATCAGATGCCAGATATGGGAATCATGGTAGCTTCCAGGGCAGCCAGCACACACATTCATTATTATGCCCTGGGCATCACACACGACCTGGCAGTTGATGGAGGGGAAGCCTTTGCGGTTAATGTAGGCCCTACCCTGCTCACCAGCTGGTGCTTTGATGCATATATGTGTGCAATCTATTGCACCCACTACCTCAGGGTATTCTGCTATTTGCTGGAAGAGACACATATTGCTGGCCAATACCTCACGGGAATTGGGGAAATATACATGATCACCGACATGTGCTGACATGGCATCCAGGAACTGGTGCAGTACCCTGGATGCTGATGCCTGTGATATCCCCATCATATCACCAGTTGGTCTCTGAAAGGTACCTGTTGCTAGTATTCTTAGGCCAACACATTCCTTGGTTTCCACTGGGATGGGTTCCCCTCTGTTGGTTCTGTGTGTGAGGCGTGGCCTGCACAGCTCAACAATTTGCTGCAGGAGGTCTCTGTCCACTCTATAGCGCTCCACTATCTCCAGCTCATGTAACCTCTGGTAGGTGACCCTGGGCCTGTACAGTCTTCTCCGTCTCCTCACTGTGGGTTGTCCGGCAGCATTTGCAATGTCACCACCCTCAGCATGTTGCATATGTCGCCTTATAACAGCAATGGCAGCCCCTAACATTTTTTTGTCTGAGTGTAGATTTTTCAGTTTTCACTTCTAGTAGTTTACTCCAGTGTTGCAGTGTCTCTTGAGAGAAACAAACTGCACTGTTGTTTGCAGAGTTTTAAGTGCTGGGCTGGGCTAGTGTTCTGCCTGTGTAATTGCCTGATTCTGATTGTTTGCACCTGCTAGCTCTACTAGCATTCCCTGGTAGCTTCCTACTATTTGCTGTGCTTCCTTTTTCCTTTCTGTTTCCTCGGGGGAAGCAATCCGCATACACGCGGAAACACTCACAGCAGCTCACACGTGCGCACACATGCTTAGATGGACTAAAACTTGCTTATTTGGGTTAAAATGTGGGCACACCAGCGCAAACACGCTTACAGGTTTTCCAACAGCCTAATACATGCTTACTCCAGCTTACACGTGCGCACTCTGTCTTACTCGAGTTTACAGACACGCATACCCGCTCAGCAAGAAACTTTGGTGTTATCCACAGTATACACCTTCCATTTCTTGGCTTTCCCTAGCCTACCTGTTGACACACCTCTTTCTATGATGTCTAACTGACAGCTAACATGCCACTGTGCTCCAATGAGCTTCACTACTTTCATACATACCCCCTTGTGATGTCGCCTATCTCCTACTCTGTTCCTCCCCATATCCTACTCCTACACTCCACTGACTGTGCTCATTTGTTATGTAAAAGTGCGATTCACTATCCTAACACTCATTTACATAGGATTGCCTACTAATGCTTGGTTACATGTCTTAGACTGGGCTTCTCCCCTTAGCAACCCCTACTCGGTGGCCATGTTGTCTTCAGCCTGCTATTCCCTTACATTGTCATTTAACAATTTTCATAAATTCCACGTGTGTGGCTTTTATTGTCTTATTTTATGATTTTTATAGTGCACCCCATTTGCGCAGAGCTGCTCTACGCTTAAACATTGGAAATCGCCGAAAACATTTTTTTTTTATTTTAAATCTGCATCTGGTAAACTTTCCAATGGCTGTATATTTGGCCATTGGCATGCTTCCTCAACCATATGCAACCTTTATTTGGAACTGACAAGGCTCCATTGTGCTCTTTGCAGAACGGTACTCAGTTGTCAACTGAGTACATTTCTGCAGCTAACACGTCTGCTACTTGGACAGGTTTGTGCTTCCTGGATCACAAATTTACCTCATTTGCATTCCTTTCGGCTGCAAGTGAGGTAATTTGCATATCCCAGCCCTGTCCGTGTAGGAGATGTTTTAGGAGCTCTCCTACACGCCCCTACAGGCTGTTCCTGGATCGCTCGTCGGACATGATGGCTGCATGGAGTCTTAGTCTACTCCTAGACTCCGTGCAAGCCATTGTGAATCCGGCCCCATGAGTCTCTACAAATTTGCTTTTCATTAACTAGAAATTTTTGCAAAATTGCGTCTATAACCTTAGCACACGAATATGTGGGTGAGCCTCTGCTGTCAACCAAAGGACGCATAGGGGGATCCAGGACATCCTTATGAATTTTGGGAATCCCAAAAAGAATTGGAAATCTAGGATATGTTGTCAGCATGTAATTAAACCTTTTCTGGTCAATCCGCCCTTCAATAAACATTTCTTCCAACGTATTTTTTGTATATTAACTTCAGAGCGTGAACTAGCCAAGTATGAAGGGCTATTCAAAAGTTTTAACATTCTCTCAGTATAATCAACCTTATCAAATACAACCATACCCCCACCTTTATCCGGTTTACAAACACGGAGGTCATGAACCTTAATGAAATCAATATAATCCTCTTCTTTTAAAGAATCTGCACTAACATACTTAGTGCTCGGACTGAAATCTGTGGCGAATATCCAACTCACACATAAGTTCAAACATTTGAAGAATGGGGTGAAGGGGGGATTAAAAACACTAGAAATTCTAAATGTATCACTAGTGACAGAACTATTCCAACCCATCATGAGGTTGAAGTTTAGTTTCCTAGTAAACAATTTAAGGTCGATGATGGACCTTACAACATCCAATCTCTGTGGTGGGACATAGGTATAACCCTTAGAAATAAACTCAACTATTTCACGGGTGATATTTACCAGAGAATAGTTATAAACTTTAAAATCACCGTTGTCATTGAGTAGAATCTTAGGACTCAAACTATTTTGAAAAATACACTCCTGATCACCATTCACATCACCATCTAAACTAGAATTAGTAAATTGAACAGATGTATCATAACATGTTTGAGAAAAGTCAACAATACAAGCCGGCAAGGCAATTGAGGAATGAGAAAAATCTGAAATATCAGAAGTGTTGTTTAAAAAGTCATTGGGCATGAAAATCCTGCCCTGATGGAATACTAAAAGAATCAAGACTCATGTCCTGTGAAACTTGGGTTTCTGCTTCGACTTCTGTTGAAACTGCAAAGATGTTTGTTTTGGTCTTGCCCCTAAAAAATTAGGATTATATGCATTCTCATTAATCTGTCCCAACTTATATTTTGCAGTCTCTCACTCCATCTCAGTTCAGGTTGAGTGACCGAACCAATAGCTGAAACGCTGTTAGAACGAAGTGCATTCTGTGATGGTTGAATGCCCGAGTGATTGACACTAGAGTCCAACACTGGAGGTCTGTTAACTATAGGTGGGTTAACAGACTTGAAGCCATGCCAGATTTGTGCTGCTGATTTAAATTTATAATAGACCAGATATGTGAAGACGCTAGGGGTGGCTCAACTCCATTACAGTTGGAAGAACTGGAACTCGTGTGGCAAGTTAGATTAAAGGCGTACAATACCCCTGGACTTAATGAATGCTGTTCTATTAGTAGTATTTTAAAACTCAAAAGTTTATTAAGATAGATTTTTTAGGTATATACATATTTTTCTATATAGTTTTATATACTTTTTTCTTTTCACAAGAGTTTATTTAATTAATATTTTGAATGCATATATACTGTTATTCATACAGCAGTTGAAGGTAGTGTCTAAGAATGAACTTGAACTGAGAGTTCTTTATGTTGCTATGTTTTTAAATGTTCTTAAACGTTTTATCACTTTTTAACAGTTCTTAATTGTTTAATTGACTTAGTGCCCATGTGAGCTGTATATTTATTTAGTATATATACTAGTGGTTTGTGTAATTATTTTGTCTGATGAAGTCTGAGCACAGACTCAAACAAAAAGCGCTTAACAGTATTAAAGATTATTTACGCTTGTTGGTGTGTGCTGCTTTGCTTTCCTCTACCCGTCTTTGTGGATTTTCAGTTTCTTCGCATTTAAATTAGTATGTTCAAATACATGTTAGTGTGGAGTGCAAAGGCATTCATTATCATTCAGTAGAAATACTATATCATCATAATTCAGTCAATAGTACAACACTTAGATATTACTGAGCCCTTCCTCCTACCACCTAATTTCCACCCATGACTGACAGCATGGAAACATGCCCAGCTACTGAATATAAGCAGAAGTACAGTAATACAAGGAGAAATGGCAAACTTATCTGGTTCATCCGTGTAAGAATTAGTCAGAAAAGTAATAATTCTAGTTAGTGAATCTGACCATCACTCTGGTTACAATAAGACCCATGAGTTTTCCTCAATGCAGTATGTGCATATTGTTAACAGATAAATTATTCTTGAAAGCTGAATACATAAACAAAAAATTATAACAATCACTGAAACCAGAGCTATAGATATCCTATACTTGTTACACCATATCTGCATTACGATCTTCAGCAGTCTGACCATGTATGCACAAGCACTTCCCCGGTACACAAATTAATTATTTCCCCTACCAACATCTTCATTAGTACATGTTACACATGTCTTTAAATGAAACATTCACCCAAATGACCCCTTCAAGAAAATGTTGAGATATGCACAATCACCATAATTGTGTGTGTGTATATATATATATATGTGTGTGTATATATATATATATGTATGTATATATATATATATATATATATATATATATATATATATATATATATGTGTGTATATATATATATATATATATATATATATATATATATATATACACACACACACGTGACCAATGTATATATGTGCAAGTACATTATGTACATACAGATATCCAAATATACACACACACACATACACATACATCTATATACATATATATATATATATATATATATATATATATATATATATATATATATACACACACACACAGCAAGAAAAAAAATCAGGGGTTTAGGAGGGTAGGCAGTTGATAAGAATGGGGGGGGGGGGGGTTGCTTGCAATGACTCCAAGCACAGAAAAAAAAAAAAAACAACCTGGCTTGTGCATTCAAAGCGATAACAACTTGTAATTCTGTGAACAACAGTGACAACAGCTGAGACTTTCCCCAGAAAAGTGATGACTCACTGCTATATTGTAACTGCATGTATTGCTAATGTGATAATGACCTTCCTTTCATTACTGCAAAGGTATGCATGCTGAGACACTGGTGATAACTGCTGCACATAACCTGTTGAGTAGGCATTCAATATATTACATTGTGCAGCTGTTATGTAACACAGGCTCAATATCATCAGTCAGGAGAAGACCAGAGTCATTCAAATAGTATAACAGTTAGATATTACTGAGCCCTTCCTCCCACCTAAATTACACACGACTGACAAAGCCAGGAGAAATGCTCCAAAAATATGGTAGCTCCATGCTGTCAGTAGTCACCTAGTGAAAACCTTTATCTCACTCAGGCAGTATAATCACAAATAGAATAATACAAGCAGAAGTGATGTAAACCCAATGTAATTTGCAGACTGACTTTCTATATGTCCCCAGTAACCCTTCCAGTTGTTTGCATTCTGTATGCACAAGCACCAAAATGACAAATTGGCCCAGCAGTGAGACCATGTATGCACAAGTACTTCCCTGACACACAATGAATTTCTCCAAGCAACATCCTCATAATTATGTCCAGGTATACATGCACCCATAATGAAACTTTTCCACAAACAAGCCTACAGTAACATTTCCTACTATGTGCAACCACCAGCATGAACACTTCACCCAAGCAACCCCTTCAGTCTCATCCTCAATTATGTCCAGGTATACATGCACCCAAAATGAAACATTTCCATAAACAAGCCTACAGTAACATTTCCTAGTACATATACCACCTGTTCTAAAAATGCAGCTTCTGGTTGAGGCACAGCATCATGACTGCCCTTTGGACCCTGAACAGCAAAACCCTAACATGAACACAAGCAGTTTTACAAGTAAGTCTGTATGAAATCACATCTCTCTAGATATAGCTGGCTGATCCCTAGCTACACAGTTACTACATGACAGATGAAGAACTATGAAAATGATACATAGACAAAAATAATACTTACATGAAGCAGTGAAGGAGATAGCAAAGCTTTAACTAGATGTATTGGAAAAGTACTGTTGTGTACACTTAACATAAATGTAGATGTTAGAGAGCATTCACTTTTGCAGTCATTACATTTGGGTAATCTGCTGGCAGGTTGCCCTCAGTCGGCCTGATTAACAAAGTCTTGGGTCCTTCGTCGGTTGTTGTCCCTTCTTCCATGACGTGAGGTCGTCAGGGGCATAAAACATGCAGCCGATGCCATTACATCAGTTTTTCTTGCCCCAGATGTCAGGTGCCCCCCCAAATGGGGAGCAATATATATATATATATAAATAAATACACAAAAATATACCTCCAAACAAAAGCAAATGCACCAAAAAGGCTTTTAAGTATAGTAAAAGTAGAGGCATAGTAACAGAAAAACGGGGCAGGAAGGAGGGTAACCAGGACTGCAACAGTGAATACACTCTCAGATCTACATTTATGGTAAGTGTACACAACTGTACTATGTTCTTCGTGTTTCACTGCTGCAATCATTACATTTGGGTAGAATCCCAAAGCTATGGTTGGGAGGATTGATTTATACAGTATTAGGAGCAGCTATAAGGCCCTGCAGAACAGCAGTGGCAAAGCCAGCTCTGGATTTAAAGAGAGGTAAATGGTAATGTTTGGAGAACGTATGAACTGAGCTCCAGGTGGCAGCTTCTAGAATGTCTCTGGTAGGAACCCCTCTGAGGAAGGCTGCAGAAGTAGATGCAGCCCTGGTGGAATGAGACCTGATCCCCTTGGGGACAGGTTTACCATGGTGCAAATAACAGAAACAAATGCAATGGCTTATCCATTTGGAAATAGTCTGCTTTGAAATAGCCTTTCCCTCTGCCCCTGCAGCAAATGCCACCAGTAGTTGTTCAGAATTTCTTAGTGATTTCTTCCTGTTTAAGTAGAATCTAAGTTGTCTGTGTACATCCAATGAATGCAGAATCCACTCACCCTTGTTCTGTGGATTGGGGAAGAAAGTTTGCAGATGAATGGTCTGATTAAGAGCCACACTGGATACCACCTTAGGCATGAAAGATGGATTGGTCCTGAGAGCCACCCTGTCCAGATGAAAAATAATGAAAGGCTCCACTGCCATAAGAGCCGGTAATTCTGAAATCCTTCTAGCTGAAGTGACTGCTAAAAGGAAAGCTGTTTTCCAGGAGAGAAATTTTAGGGCTGCAGTAGCAGCTGGTTCAAAAGGGAGAGTTTTTCCAAAACAAAATTGAGGTCCCATGCAGGAGTAGGTGCTCTCCTGGGAGGTCTTAAATTTTTGGCCCCTCTGAGATACTGCTTTAGCAGAGGATGAGAGAAGAGTGGAGGGTTCTGTGTTATGAGCTGAAATAGCAGAGGCATGGATTTTTATGGAGGAAAAAGATAGGCCCTTGTGAAGCATCACAGTTAAGTATTGCAGAATCTGAGGAATATTGGGCACTGCTGTGCTTATTCCTTATGAATGGTTCCAGGCACAGAATCTTTTCATTTTTCAGCATAAGATTTTCTAGTACTAGGCCTTCTAGCCTCCAAATTACATCCATCACTGGTTTGCTGAAAGATGTCAAGGGTGAATTTAGTTGATTAGCCATGCTGCAAGATTCAGTTTGGAGCTGAGTGTGCAGAATTTGGTAATTCTGCTGAGACAGTAGGTAAGGTGTCTGAGGCAGATGCCACAGAGGAAGGTGCGACACATTGCGCAGGAGTGGGTACCAGTATTGGTGAGGCCAGTCTGGAGCAAACAGAATCATTTTTGGTTTGTCCTGTTTGACTTTTAGTAGAACTTTGGAGAGCAGAGGCAGAAGGGGGAAAAGCATAGACTGATAGGTTTTTCCAGCTGAATGATAGAGCATCCACTTTCCAAGCTTTTTTGTAATGAATTCTTGTGTAGAATTTGTCCAACTGATAGTTCTGGGGTGAGGCAAAAAGATCTATGTCTGGATTCCCCCATTTGCGTATCAACATGTCGAAAACTTGCGGTTCCCATTTCCATTTGTGTAGGTCCATAAGATTTCTGCTTAGTTCATCTGCCAGAGTATTTAGCTTTCCTGGCAGGAATTGAGCTTGTAGTTGTATCTGATAGGTCAAGGCCATGTTCCACAATGCCATAGCTAGTCTACAAAGGGGGTAAGAATGTGTACCCTTCCTGCTTGTTTATGTACACAAAGTACAGTTGTGTACCTACCATAAATGTAGATGTTTGAGTATATTCACTGTTGCAGTCATTACTCTTGGGTTATCCTGCTGGCAGGCTACCTCAGTCGGCCAGAATTACAAAGTCTAGGTCCGGCGTCAGTTGCTGTCGCCTCTTCCCTGAAGTCAGTGCACCAGGGGTATAAAAGATGCAGCAGACACCATTTTCTTCAGTTTTTCTTAACCCAGATGTCAGCTGCCCCAAAATTGGTAGGCTAAAAAATAAGCCAATAAAAATGCATGCACAAAAATAACATTTCCTTCATCTACAAGCAAATACAGCAAAAAGGTTGTATAGGTTAGAGAAGTGCAGAGAAGTCCCAGCAACGAAAAGGGGGATGGTGGGTGGGTAACCTGGACCGCAACAGTGAATACACTAACATCTACATTTATGGTAGGTACACAACTGTACTATGTTCATCGTGTTTCACTGTTGCAGTCATTACTCTTGGGTTGAATGGGTGGCTGGGCTAAATAGGGTTAGGAGAGGCTATGAAGCCCTGCAGAACTGCAGTGGCAAAGCCTGCTCTGGACTTAGAGTAAAGAGCTAAGTGGTAGTGCTTTGTGAAAGTGTGCACTGAACTCCAAATTGCAGCCTCTAAGATATCTTTGGTTGGTACTCCTCTGAGGAAGGCTGCTGAAGTGGCTGCTGCTCTGGTGGAATGAGGCCCAATGCCCTTAGGCACTGATTTGCCATGTTGAAAATAGCAGAAACGGATGCAATGACCTATCCATTTAGAAATAGTCTGTTTTGAGATAGCCTTTCCTTGTGATCCTGCAGCATATGACACTAAAAGTTGGTCAGTCTTTCTGAAAGCTTTAGTTCTGTCCAAGTAGAAGCGTAACTGCCTGTGTATGTCCAAAGAATGCAGGATTTTCTCACCCTTGTTCTGTGGATTTGGATAAAAGGTAGGCAAGTGAATGGTTTTGGTTGAGGGCCACACTGGACACCACCTTAGGCATCAATGTAGGGTTTGTACTCAGAGAAACCCTGTCTGGATGAAAAATGATAAAAGGTTCCACAGCCATGAGTGCTTGTAACTCAGAGACTCGTCTTGCAGAGGTTATTGCTAGGAGCAGAGTTGTTTTCCAGGATAAGAATTTTATATCTGCTGTTGATGCTGGCTCGAAAGGAGGCAGTGTGAGTTTTTCCAAAACATAATTGAGGTCCCAGGCCGGAATTGGTGCTCTCCTTGGAGGCCTAATGTTTTTGGATCCTCTGAGGTACTGCCTTATTAAAGGATGAGAAAAGATAGGTGGTTCCGCATTGTAATGGACTGAAATGGCAGAGGCATGAATCTTAACTGATGAGAAAGAAAGGCATTTGTTCAGCATCTCAGGTATTATAAAATCTGAGGGATATTTGGTACACACGTGTTAATGCCTTGTTCCTGGTTCCAAGCACAGAATCTCTTCCATTTTTCTGCTTATGATTTTCTGGTACTGGGCCTCCTGGCCTCCAAGATAACATCCATAACAGCTTTTGAAAGAGGAGTGTTCTGAATGGCTACATTATCTGCCATGCTGCCAGATTTAAGGTCCTGAGTTGGCTGCGCAGGGTCTGATTGTTTTGTTGGGTCAGCAAGTGAGAAGTTTGAGGCAATATCCATGCTGGACTTGGAGACAAGCTCTTTAGGATTGGGTACCAGTGCTGGTGTGGCCAGTCTGGTGCAATCAGTATCATTTTTGGCTTCTCTTGTCTGACCTTTAGGAGTACCCTGGGAAGGAGAGGCAGTGGAGGAAAGGCAAACGGTTAGATCTTTCCAGCTGAAGGATAGGGCGTCCACTTTCCATGCTTGCTTGTGATAAATCCTTGTGCAAAATCTCTGCAATTGGCAGTTGTGAGGGGAGGCAAATAGATCTGTGTCTGGGCATCCCCATTTCCTTATTATCATGCTGAAGACTTGCGGATCCAGTTTCCATTCGTGGGGATCCATGAGGTTTCTGCTTAGTTTCTCCCCCAGAGTATTTGTTTTTCCTGGCAGGAATTGCGCTTGCAGGTGAACTTGAAAATCCAATGCTGTGTCCCATAAGGTCATTGCATGGCTGCAGAGGGGGTAGGAATGTGTACCTCCCTGCTTGTTTATGCACCACATGACCGCAGTGTTGTCTGTCTTGCAGTATCTGTCCTGGATGAAGCATGTTTTTGAAAGCTGTCAGGGCATTTGAACAGCTAGCATCTCTTTTTGATTGAGGTGAAGATGCATCTTGTTTGCAGGCCATGTGCCCTGAATACATTTTCCTGCCATATGGCCCCCCCCAGGCATAATCTGCTGCATCCGTTGTCAGTGTCTGTCTAGCTGTGGGTAAACTGAATGGCAGACCCTTGTTGTGGTGACAGGCTTCTGCCCACCATCGAAACTCCTGTTGCAGACAGGGAATGAGTGCAATTACTGTCTCCAGGCTGTGGCAATGCTGAGTCCAAACACTTTTTAGATACCATTGTAGTTTCCTCATATGCAGTCTGGCATATGGAATTAGTAGAATACAGGATGCCATGAAACCCAAAGTCTGCAGGATTTTCCTTGCAGATAAATGGGTTTTTGTTGCCAATTTCTTGAAGTAAGTAGTCAGTTGCTTTTGTATGTCTGGCATGAGATAAGCAATCTGGGCAGTTGTATTTAAGCTTGCACCCAGGAATATTATTTCTTGAGAGGACACTAGTTTTGATTTCTTTTCATTTACTGTGTACCCCAGGCCAATTAGTAATCTTTTTATAAATGCCAGATGCTTTAGAAGAATGTCTTTGTTCTCTGCTTGAATTAGGCAGTCGTCCAAGTAGGGATATATTTGAATTCCTCTTTGTCAGCAAAATGCAATTACTGGTGCCAGGCATTTTGTGAAGACCCTGGGTGCAGTAGATAAGCCAAAGGGCAGTGCAGAGAATTGGTAATGCATTGAGCCAGTTATGAATCTGAGGTACCTTCTGCAAGATTGTCTGATTGGGACATGCAGGTATGCCTCTTTTAGGTCCAAAGTTATGAGCCAAGCCTTCTTGCCCAGCATGGGTAGTAAATGCTGTAGTCAACATGTTGAATTTTGGAACTTCCAGAAACGTATTTAGTATGGACAGGCCCAGTATTGGTCTCCAGGTTTTGTCCTTTCTGGGTACTAGGAAAAGTCTGGAGTAAAATCCTTGCCCCTGCTCTTGTTGTGGTACTTGCTGAATGGCCCTCATGTCCATGAGGGCTGTAATTTGTATTTGTGCCTCTGCCCATTGATTGTGTGGCAGGTCTGGCATACCTTTTGACCTTGGTAGAGTGTGAAAATGGAACCTGTAGCCTTGGGACACTATGTTCAGGACCCATTTGTCTTGGGTAACCATTTGCCAATTTGATGAAAAAAGTGCTAGTTTTCCCTCTAATGGGGCTGCCAAAAGAAAAGTGCTTGGATCTGGCAGAGGAAAGTCATTGTGACTGTTTCCTGTAAGGTTGTGATTTGTCTTCTCCGCTTTTGGAGGTAGCAGCACCCCATTGTTTAGGCCTGTATGAGCCTTGGGGCTGAGATCTGCCTCTGGGGCACCTGTATCTGCCTCTTTGTGTTCTGACACTGGAAAGGACCAATTTTTAGAATGCCAGTTCCTGCTAAATCTGGGTGGCTGTACCTGTAAGAAATCCTTGACTGACTGCATGGATTTTGCTTTAACCTCCATTTTTTTCAACACCTCTTCTGCTTTAGTACCAAACAAAGTATCATGCTGTAATGGTGCATCTAATAATTTTGATTTAACATGATCAGGCAGATTCTGTTCCTTTAACCAAGCATGCCTTCTAATAACAGAACCTGTAACAGCGGCCCTGCAAGAGGCCTCCAGTGAATCATAACCACATTGCAAAGTATGCTTTCCCACTTGTTCAGCTGCATACAATAAATCCTGCAATTCCTTGTTCTCTGAACATTATTTGTCAACAATTTCTGTTTAAGCAGTGACATTAAATATTGCTGATATTTAAGCATATGAAACTGACAATTTAAAGCCCTTACAGCCAAGGTAGCAGAAGTGTAGACTTTTTCCCCCCATCTGTCTAGAGCCCTAGAATCCCTATCAGAGGGGACAGGGTTTTTTGCAGTGGAAGCTTTAACCCCTTTGGGACCCTGAGATATAGTTTCTGGGTCAGCAGTGGGGTTTTATATGGAAATTTATGAGAATCTGGGACCCTGTAGTATCTGCCTGGCTTAGCAGGTGCAGGGGGTAAAGAATCAGGGGACAGGCCGGACTCTGAAAATACATCTACAATGTCTAGAACAAGAAGAATAGCAAGGGGGCTGTGCTGAAGAAGTAGCAGAAAGTCTGAGCCTTTTCTTAGATTCAAAATAATCTTGGCTCTCCCAGTGGAAATGCTCCCTCATGGTATGCAGGCTTTCCCCAAAAGAATAATCCTCACGAGGGGAGGCTGAAGGAATTGATTCTTCAGCATCAGAATCTTCATAGGGAAGCATGGAGTAATCCTGTTCAGAAGAGGAATCAGAGGAAATAGAAACCTGATCAGAAGAATCATACTCTGTCTCTTGCATAGGCCTCTTATCAGGAGGGGGATGGGAGCCCCTGATCAAAGTAATTAGGTCTTTGGCCATTTTGAGCATCTGTTTTTTAGGCATGGGAGATTGAGTAGGAGCATGCTGTACTTGTTTCTTTGTCTTTAGAGTTGCTTTAGTCTTTGAAGCTGAAGATGGCTTAATATATAGTTGTGTAGGTCTGAAGGCACCCTTAGAAGCCGATGCCTGCTCAGCGGCTCCGGACCCATCTGAGGGAATGATTTCAGAGTGTCCAATACCTTGAGTATCCACAGGCCCAGTCGGCTCCACGTGAGAGTCAGAAGCGGCCTGTGGCTCTGAAGTAGCGGGTGCCAGGGGCTGTGAAAGCACCTCACTGAGAACCGGCAACTGGCCTAGCAGAGGCTTCGTCATCGGCTTTGGACCTCGGATGCCTATCCTTTTCCTTATCCTTGCGTTTTTGTAAACTCCGGTTGTCAGCTGTTCCGACGGCATTATATAATTAAATAGTACAGTTTTGTACCTACCATAAATGTAGATGTTCGAGTGCTAATACAGCTGCAGTCATTACAGATGGGTTCTCCTGCCGTCAGGCGGGTCCTCGGTCAGCCGAATTCCAAAGTCTAGGTCCGGCGTTGGTTGTCGTCGCTTCTTCCCTGACGTCAGTGTGACAGGGGTATAAAAGAACCAGCCAACGCCATTTTCTTCAGTCTTTCTTGCCCCAGATGTTAGGTGCCCCCAGAAGGAAGGCAATACATAATGTTATATATAATAATGCAATGCAATATAATCAAAAAACAGTAGTTGCAAGCAAATACATCATAAAAGAATAACCCAATCAGGTTGTATGAGGAGGTGTTAGCCACTAGGCCTGTCCCAAGAGGGGAAGGAGGGAGGGAAACCTGGATTGCAGCTGTATTAGCACTCAAACATCTACATTTATGGTAGGTACAAAACTGTACTATGTTCATCGTGCATACACAGCTGCAGTCATTACAGATGGGTAGAATCCCAAAGCTACGCACAGGGTGGTAGGCACTAGGTGGAACTGGTAGGAGCCAGAATGCCCTGCAACACTGCAGTGGCAAAGCCTGCTCTAGTTTTGGAGTATAAAGGTAGGTGGTAGTGTTTAGTGGAGGTATGCACAGAACTCCAAGTGGCTGCCTCCAAAATATCTTTGGTAGGAACTCCTCTGAGGAAGGCTGCAGAGGTAGCTGTGGCCCTTGTGGAGTGGGGTCTGATGCCTGCAGGTACAGATTTACCAGGAAAAGAGCAACAAAAATGTATGCAGTGGCCTATCCGTTTTGAAATGGTCTGTTTGGAAATTGTCTTCCCTTGAGCTCCTGCAGCATAGGACACAAAGAGTTGTTCTGATTTTCTGAAAGGCTTTGTTCTGTCCAAATAGTAACACAGCTGTCTATGGATGTCTAAGGAATGTAGCAGCCCTTCCCCTTTGTTTTGAGGGTTAGGGTAAAAGGTAGGTAAGTGTATGGCCTGATTTAAAGCTACACTGGATACCACCTTAGGCATAAATGACAGGTTGGTTCGTAGGGAAACCCTGTCCTGATGGAAGATGATAAAGGGCTGCACAGCCATGAGGGCTTGTAATTCCAAGACCCTACGAGCTGAGGTAATAGCCAGAAGGAAAGCTGTTTTCCAGGATACGTATTGCAAATCTGTTGAGGCAGCTGGCTCAAAAGGAGGCAAGGTTAATTTTTCTAGAATGTAATTAAGATCCCAAGCAGGGATTGGTGGTTTCCTTGGAGGTCTTATATTCTTAGCCCCTCTGAGGAACTGTCTTAAGAGTGGATGAGAGAATAAAGGTGGATCAGTGTTGTATTCTGCAGAAATGGCGGAAGCATGGATTTTGATGGAGGAGAATGAAAGTCCACTGCTTAGCAGCTCAGCTAGATACTGTAATATTTGAGGCAAATTCAGTTTTCCAGGATCCTGGCCCTTTTTCTCATTCCAAGCACAAAACCGTTTCCATTTTGCGGAGTAAGCTTTTCTAGTAGATGGCCTTCTGGCCTCCAAAATGACATCCTGCACCTCCTTGGAGAGTAGGGACTGTTGTGATGTTAAGGAATCTTCCATGCGGCCAGATTGAGTGTTTTCAGCTGACTGTGAAGAGTTTTGTAGCTGTGCTGAGTCAGAAGAGGCATTAGAGGTAGGGTCCATGGAGGAGAATGCGTCAGGCTCCTCAGGAGTGGGTACCAGTGTTGTCTTGGCCAGTCTGGAGCAATCAGTATCATCTTTGGTCTGTCTGCTCTTGCTTTCAAAAGCACCTTGGGCAGTAGAGGAAGAGGTGGGAAGGCGTAAACTGTCAGTGCTGTCCAACTGAAAGAAAGTGCGTCCACTCTCCAGGCCTTTGGATGAAATGTCCTTGAGCAGAATTTTGTTAATTGTTGATTTTTGTGAGAGGCAAAGAGATCTATGTCCGGCCTTCCCCACGCTTGGATTCTCTCTGTAAAAACTTGAGGATGCAACTTTCATTCGTGTGGATCGGTCATATTTCTGCTTAGATTGTCTGCCAGTGTGTTTTCCATGCCTGGCAAGTACTGTGCTTGCAGCTCTATTTGCAACTCCAGAGCCATGTTCCAAAGTGACATGGCCAGCCTGCAAAGGGGGTATGAATGTGTTCCTCCTTGTTTATGTACCACATTACTGTGGTGGTGTCTGTTCTTATCAATAGTTGACCTGGATGCAGAAAGTCTTTGAAAGCTATAATAGCATTTATCACTGCTAGCATCTCCTTTTGATTGATGTGAAGGTGCTTTTCCTTTTGGGAACATTTGCCCTGAATGCACCGGTCTGTCATGGGCGCCCCCCAGGCGTAGTCTGAGGCGTCTGTTGTGATGACTTGTTTTGCTTGAGGCTTGCAGAATGGTAGACCTGTGTTTGTTTGGCATGTTTGAGTCCACCATAGAAATTCCTTTCGCAAACATGGAATTAGTGGTATTACTGTTTCCAAACTGTGGCTGTGTTGAGACCATAGTTTTTTTTTAGGTACCACTGAAGTTTCCTCATATGCAACTTTGCACATGGGATTAGTAGAATGCAAGATGCCATGAATCCCAGAGCCTGCAGGATTTTCCTTGCAGTTAGCCTGGTACAATTTGCTAGTGTCTTGAAGTATTGAGTTAGTTGCCCCTGTTTTTCTGGCGTAAGATATGCCATCTGGGTGATTGTGTCCAAGTTGGCACCCAGGAAAATTATTTTCTGAGATGGCGTTAGCCTGGATTTCTCTTGGTTGACTGTGTATCCCAGAGAGTTCAATAACCTTGTTACATAAGCCAGATGATCCAGAAGTATGTGTTTGCTGTCCGCTTGGATCAGGCAGTCGTCCAAATAAGGGTATATTTGTATCCCTTGAAGTCTGCAGTAGGCAATTACTGATGCCAGGCATTTCGTGAATACTCTGGGCGCAGTAGATAAGCCAAAGGGCAATGCAGAGAATTGATAGTGGATTGAACCTGCAAGAAATCTGAGATATCTTCTGCAGCTTTGTCTGATTGGGACATGCAGGTATGCCTCCCTGAGGTCCAATGTTACCAGCCAAGACTCCTTGCCCAGCATGGGAAGAAGCTGCTGTAAAGTGAGCATCTTGAATTTTGGTACGAGTAGAAATGTGTTTAAGATGGATAAGTCCAAAATGGGTCTCCAATCTGTTCCCTTCCTTGGTACCAGGAATAGTCTGGAATAAAAACCTTGACCTTGTTCGTGAGTAGGTACCTCTTGAAAAGCTTTCATGCCCATGAGCTTTGAAATTTGTATTTGAGCCTCTGCCCTTTGTGTGGCAGGTTCGGCATGCCTTTCCTTTTTGGAAGGGTGTGAAAATGAAATCTGTAGCCTCTGTTTATAATGTCCAGGATCCATTTGTCTTTTGTGACAATATACCAATTTTTTGAAAATGCCAGCTTTCCTCCTAAGGGTGCTGCCATTTGAGCCTTGCTTGGCAATGCAGAGGGGAAGTCATTGGGTTTGTTTCCTGTATTGCTGTGAACTATCTTCGCCACCTCTTGGTGTTGGAGTTTGCCATTGTCTGCCTCTATACGATCCTTGAGATTGTCCTCTGCCCCTCGGGCGCCTGTATCTACCTCTTTGGGGCCTGTCCATGGCTGGAAAGGACCAATTTTTTGAAGGCCAATTTCTACTAAAACGTGGTGGTTGTACCTGTAGAAAATCTTTAACAGTTTGCATAGATTTAGATTTTTCTTCCATTTTCCTTAGTACCTCCTCAGCATTAGCACCAATAATACATCCTTTTGTAGAGGAGCATCTAGTAATTTAGCTTTGACATGATCAGGCAAGGTTTGTTCCCTAAGCCAGGCATGTCTACGTATGACTGTTCCTGTAACAGCAGCTCTACTTGAGGCCTCTAGAGCATCATAACCACATTGTAAGGTGTGCTTACCTACTTGTTCTGCACTATGCATCATATCCTGCAACTCCTTCAAATCTGGTTGTTCAGGTTGTGACATTTTATTTTTCAATTGTGATAACAGAAACTGTTGATATTTAAGCATATGGAACTGACAGTTTAAGGCCCTCATGGCTAGGGTAGCAGAGGTATATACCTTTTTTCCCCACCTTTCTAAGGATCTAGAATCTCTCTCGGAAGGTAATGGATTCTTAGCAGTAGAGGCCTTCATTCCCTTGGGGCCCTGAGAAATGGTTTCTGGGTCAGCAGTATGGCTTTTGTAAAGAAATTGGTGTGAGTTAGGAACTCTGTAGTACCCATCAGGCTTGACTGGGGCTGGAGGCAGGGAATCCGGATTAAGGCAGGCCTCCGAGTAAACATCAAGTATGTCCAAGACAGGAGGTATCGCCAGAGGTCTGTGCTGAGGTAGCAAAAGAAATTCCCTAAGCCTTTTCTTGGCATCTGAATAATCTTGGCCTTCCCAGTGGAAGTGTTCCCTCAAGGTATGCAAGTTTTCCCCGAATGAGAAATCCTCTGGGGGGGACACAAGGAATGGACTCCTCTGCATCGGAATCTTCAAAAGGGGAGTAAGAATGTTCCTCCTCATCAGAATGCTCTGAAGTAATGGAGCCCTGATCAGAAGAGGGTGATTCTTCCTCCACTCTGGGTCTCTTGTCTGGTGGGGGTTGGGAACCCCTGATAAGAGTAATTAAATCCTCAGCCATTTTAAGCATCTGCTTTTTAGGCATGGGGCCTGGAGATGGGCCCTGTGCAGCAGGTCTTTTGGAGTGCATGGCTGATTTAGACTTAGTAAAGGCCTTGATGGAAAAGGAAGAGGAAGGTCTGAAGACACCATGGGTGGAGGTAGACCTGTCCACATTATGAGGCTCAACACTAACAGTGGCTTCAGTAGCTGTAGTCAGGGTGTGGGCCGAGGAACCTGCGGCCTCGGTTACAGAGGACACCACCAGAGAAGCGTCGTCGGTAGTCAGGGGCTGCGTAGGTGCCTCGCTGAGAACCGGACCACATGTAGTCTGTTTTGGCGTGGTGTTGGTGGAGGCCGCGGATCTCGCGTGCCGGTCCCTGTCCTTGTGTTTTTTGGACAAAACAGGAGTCAGAGTCTCCGACGACATTATATAATTAAAAGCTTTCCCAAAAACGTGCTGGGCGAACTCCGCCCGACGCTTAATAGTGCGTTTATTGAAAGTAGCACAAAAGCGACAGCCCGAGACGTCGTGGTCTGGGCCTAAACAAGGTATACAGAGGGAATGGAAATCCTTATGCGGTATTTGCTTCCCACAAGAAATACAATTGTTAACTTTGTCTGACATCGGTCTGAGGCAAGAAAAGTTTCCCCAACGGGGTACTTAGCTTTAAAGAAGACTTCGGTTTCCAAATTTTCGTAATTTCAGGAGCTGGCTGACCGGCACTTGCGAACTGCTTCTGCTTCGGGCACCGAGTGGCAAAAAAGACTGAAGAAAATGGTGTTGGCTGGTTCTTTTATACCCCTGTCGCACTGACGTCAGGGAAGAAGCGACGACAACCGACGCCGGACCTAGACTTTGGAATTCGGCCGACAGAGGACCCGCCTGACGGCAGGAGAACCCATCTGTAATGACTGCAGCTGTATGCACGATGAACATCTTCAGCCAAAGTAATGAAATGCAAAATCAAACAGATGCTTAATAATGCGTTGGTTAAATCTAGCACAAAACACAGCGCTAGCAACATTGTGATCAGGGCCTAGGCAAGGAATACCAGTAAGAGTGAAAATCCTTATGAGGTATTTGCTTCCCACAAGAAATACAATTTTTAACTTTTTCTGACATCGGTCTGGAGCAAGAAAAAAGTTTCCCCAACAGGGTACTTAACTTTAATGAAGACTTCGGTTCTGAAATTCGGATTTGAAAATCTCAGGAGTCGGCCGACTGGCACTTGCGGACTGCTTCTGCTTCGGGCACCGCGCGGCAAGAAAGACTGGAGAAAATTGTGTCGGCTGCATCTTATACCCCTGGCGCACTGACGTCAGGGAAAAGGCGACAGCAACCGACGCCGGACCTAGACTTTGGAATTCTCACCGACTGAGGGTAGCCTGCCAGCAGGATAACCCAAGAGTAATGACTGCAACAGTGAAACACGATGAACATCTGTGGTATTGTCTGTATCATTAATTGTCCTGGATGAAGGTAGTCCTTGAAGGCTGTCAGAGCATTCTGTACAGCTAGCATCTCTTTCTGATTGATATGTAGGAGCATTTGATTTGGGCTCCATTTGCCCTGAATGCACTTCCCTGCCAGATGAGCCCCCCAAGCATAGTCTGATGCATCTGTTAGGGTTTGGGTGGCAGGGAGTGGAATGAATGGCAGTCTCTTGTTCTGGTGGCAGGCCTCTGCCCACCATAGGAACTCTAGTTGCAGGCAAGGTATAATAGGAATCATTGTTTCCAGGGTGTGAATGTTGACTCCATAAACTTTTTAAGTACTACTGAAGTTTCCTCATATGCAGTCTTGCATATGGAATTAGAAGAATGCAGGAGGCCATGAACCCAAAGGCCTGCAGAATTTGCCTTGCAGATAGCAGGGTTTTCGTGGCCATCTGTTGTAAGTCATCAATTGAATTTGTTTCTCTGGCGTAAGGTAAATCATCTGGGCAGGTGTATTCAAGCTTGCACCCAGGAATGTAATTTTTTGAGAGGATACAAATTATTTCTTTTCATTTATGGTGGCTCCTAGACAAGTTAACCCTTTTTAGAAACGCTAGATCCTGAAGAAGAATGTCATTGCTTTCTGCCCGAATTACGCAGTCATCCTGGTATGGATATATTTGAATATTTCTTTGCCTGCAAAATGCAATTACTGGTGTCAAGCACTTTGTGAAGACCCTGGGCACAGTAGATAAGCCAAAGGACAGTGCAGAGAACTGGTAATACAAGTAGCCTGCTTTGAAGCTGAGGTATCTTCTGCAAGATTCCCTGACTGGGATACGCAAGTAAGCCTCCAAGTCTAGAGTTACCAACCAGGCATCTTTGCCTAGCATAGGTAGTAACCGTTGAAGAGTCAGCATCTTGAATTCTGGAATGTCCAGAAATGTGTTTACAGTGGATAAGTCCAGAATTGGACGCCTTGATTTGTCTTTTCTGGGTACCAGGAAAAGTCTGGAGTAGAATCCTTGCCCCTTTTCTTCTTCTGGTACTGGTTGAATAGCCCCCTTGTTCATGAGGGACAGAACTTGTTTCTGGGCCTCTGCCCACTGATTTGGGGGTAGATCTAGCCATCTGTTTGGGATTGACAATGTGTGGAAGTGAAATCTGTATCCCTGGGATACTATATTTAAAACCCATTTGTCCTGGGTAATAAGTTGCCAGTTTCATGCATGAAGTGCTAGTTTTCCCCCCAAAGGGGCAGCTAAGTGCTTGGTGATTGTACAGGGAAGTCACTGAGACTGTTTACCATAGGGAGGTGCCTTGTTGCTTCCAGATTTGGAGGTGGAGGCACCCCATTGTTTTGTTCTGAAAGTTCCTTGTGACTGAAACCTGGAGCCTTTGGAATGTCTAGATTTAACTTGAGCGACTCTCGAGGGGACTGGAAAGGACCGGTTCTTATTAGGCCAGTGACTACTAAATATTGGAGGTTGCACTTGTAAAAAAATCTTTCACAGTTTGCATAGATTTAGCTTTATCTTCCATCTTTTTTAACACCTCTTCAGCCTTATTACCAAAGAGACGGTCCTGTTGTAAAGGTGCATCCAACAACTTTGCTTTAACATGGTCAGGCAGAGTTTGCTCTTTGAGCCAAGCATGCCTTCTTAGCACATATCCAGTTACAGCAGCCCTGCAAGAGGCCTCCAAGTAATCAAAAACACATGGCAAAGTATGTTTTCCAACTTGTTCAGCTGAATGCAATAAATCCTGCAATTCTTCATTTTCCACACAGAGATTAACATCATTTTTTGTTTTAGTCCCATGATATGCTGTTGATATTTAAACATATGAAATTGACAATTTAAAGCCCTGATTGCCAAGGTTGCAGACATGTAAACCTTCTTACCCTATCTATCCAGCGCCCTAGACTCTCTATCAGAAGGGGTAGGACTTTGGGCAGTAGAGGCCTTAATGCCCTTGGGACCCTGAGAAATGGTTTCAGGATCAGCAATAGGGTTTTTGAAAAGGAATTTGTGGGAGTCAGGAACCCTGTAGCATCTGTCTGACTTACAAGGAGCAAGAGGCAGGGAATCAGGAGTCGTACTAGATTCTGAAAAAACATCAACAATGTCTAGTACAGGAGGTATAGCCAAAGGCCTATGCTGAGGAAGTTGAAGAAAATCTCTAAGTCTCTCTCTACATTCAGAGAAATCCCGACTTTCCCAGTGGAAATGTTCCCATAAGGCATGTAGAGCTTCCCCAAAGGAAAAATCCTCAAGGGGAGAAGCAGAAGGAATGGAATCCTCTGCATCAGAGTCCTCATAAGTAGGAATAGACAAATCATGTTTATTAGGAGAGTCAGAAGAAATAGAATCCTGTTCAGAAGATTCTTAATCAATGTCTTGCCTAGGCCTCTTAGGAGGGGGGGGGGGTTGGCTACCCCTGATCAGAGTAATTACATCTTCAGCCATTTTGATCATTTGTTTTTTAGGCATAGGGGCCTGCAAAAGTGGCCCAAGCGTCATTTTTTTAGATATAGATTTTGGCCTTAGTTTTCAAGATGGCATCTAATATACAAATCTGTAGACCTGAACACACCCTCAGAAGCCTGTGCCTACAAAGCAGCTCCGGCCCCATCTAAGGTAGAGACATCCGCGGGTTCCATAATTGAAGTATCTTGCGACATACCAGACTCCGAATGGGTCTCAGTAGAGGCCTGCGAATCAGAAGTAGCAGGTATCAGGGGCTGCGAAAGCGCCTCAGAGTACTAGCGAACTGGCAACTGGCTTAGGAGAAGTGTAGTCTGTTTTGGACCTAGACTGTCTTTCTTTGCGTTTTTAGGTATTCCTGTAGTCGGATTGCTAACAGACAACATTTCTGGATAGTTAAATCTTGAACCAAAATATTTAGAAGCAAAAATTTACAAATGTTTAATCGTGCTTGATTAAATTTAGCACAAAACCGACAGGAAGGCACATTGTGATCAGGGCCTAGGCAAGGAATACAGTACAAATGAAAATCCTTCTGAGGTATTTGCTTCCCATAAGTAATGCAATTAACTTTTACTGACATCGGTAAGGAGCAAGAAAAAGTTTCCCCAATGGGGTACTTAGCTTTTAGTTGAAGACTTCGGTTCTGAAACTCGAAAATGAGAATTTCAGGAGTTGGCCGACCGGCACTTGCGAACTGCTTCTGCTTCGGGCACTGCACAGCAAGAAAGACTGATGTAATGGCATCGGCTGCATGTTTTATATCCCAGACGACCTGACGCCATGGAAGAAGGGACAACAACCGATGCAGGACCCAAGACTTTGTTAATCAGGCCGACTGAAGGCAACCTGCCAGCAGATTACCCAAATGTAACGACTGCAACAGTGAAACACGAAGAACATCTGACAAATGCAAAAATAGTAACAATCCAACCAGAAAGATGGCACACAAACTGTCTATGAAGCTGGCGCCGTGGGCTCAACTAGCTGGGGGAAAGCAGGGTCAAGTGGCTGGAGGAATCCTATGTCAAAGGGAGGGGTCAGGGCCTTTCACCCTGCCTGCAGCATAAGGTGAACACCATGAACAAAAGCAACAAAAGGCATGCAGTGCACCTCAGATGAGAGCAGCACTGGCAGTTGTCCACAGGTGGACATGCACTCAATACAAAAACAGGGAAATCAACGTATGCCACAAAAAAAGACAGGGAAGAAGGACGGGCTGTAAGCTGTCTCTAAAGCTCCATCTGCTCCACACTATAAAAAGTTCCCAAAACCCATCCATCCAGCAGGAAGAGGCCAAAATAATTTTGGGTTTAGGTATAACTATATACTGAAGATCAATTCCCTCCAGTCCCTTCAGTGAGTAGGTGTCTGTATTATCTTTCATTAGTTTATTTACTTGAGCATTATAGAACTTAGCAGGCAAGACTGGATGAAAACAACTAACTGCAGAACTTGTATTTAAAAGCAATGAATATTGCCAAAAAGGTATTCATTGCTAGTCATTAAAAGTTTAGACAAATATTTCCACAGCAGCCTCCAAGTGTACAAAGGGCAGCTCTCCTTACTTGCATCACATAAATGTCATAATGCAATATAATCAGCTCATTAAATTTCACATCAGTTACATAAAGCAAACTTTCTGAAGCAATCAAAGAAATATGCCCATCCAGCGTAATCACAGAAAGTTAAATGAAACAGGTAAACTCATTAATGTTGTGCAAGGCAATAAGTAAACTTTAAGAAACTCCATTTATTTATGTGCATTAGTTAGAGGAGGAGATGACTGACAGTAAAGCACCAAGGCACTATACCAGCTGCACCATTCCTATGTTCTGCTTGATGTTGCCACAAACTCTCAAAGCTTTCATGGCAACATCAACATGCCCAGCAGAGAGCTGTTCTTACTAAACACAACTGCTGGGTGCCACATGCTTACTTTATTGTGCTAAAGCATGTTGACCTTGACATGCTATTCTTCCTTTTTTAAAAACTGCCATTCTAGCACAAAATGCCAGTTTATGACCGCAGAAAATATGCTTCTATTTAAATACCATTCTTACTCTTCAACTATAACCATTCATACTCTTCAGCTATAAAGGTAATACTAAAGTTACAGAAAAACCCTTTCCTACAGAAAAGAAAAATGAACATGGCATTTTATCAAAAAGCGCACATTATTACAAAACTTAGGAAATGTCTGCATGTTAACCCAAGGTTATCCTATTTTCTTTATGCAGGCCGAACTAAATTCTTAAACCCTACACATGCAAGTGAGAAACATGGATGGTACAATACACCAATAAGGCCCAAATCGTGCACAAAATAGCACAATAATAATCACCAAAATGTATTTACTTGGTGGAATATTTACCAGACAGCCATCTAATGGCCAAACATTTAAGTTCTCCAAACACCACCACCAGGTACACTTAGATGCTCAGAAAAAATACAGAAATCTTTCAGCAAATTTTAGATGGATGTGTTAAATGATAAAGTCTAACCAATGTACATTTTTTTCTTTTTATAGATTATAAATAATGAATATGGCCATGGTAACCTTCAGCAAATCACAATGAGCAAGCTATTGTTCTGCAACACTGAATTAAGACACAAATCAGTTATGGACACTCACGTTAACTGCAACATTATTCTTACTTTATATAATCTAGTCAAGGTTTTAATTACTTAACCCATATTAGTTATTAGTGTCACAGCCAAGGAGCTTACCAGAACAGACTTTCTTCCTCAATGGGAACAGTGTCAAGGGACACTATGTGAAGAAGCACAGTTGAATAACAGACTATCGGGGGCAGTGAAAAGTCAGACGCAAAACAGACTTCCTCAGTCAGAAAAAAGTCAAGGGACACTACATGCATACCCTTCAAGAAACATAAAAGTATGTTTATTTTGTGTGTGTGCTTGTACTGCAACTGGGTAGTACCGTGGTGCAGAATTTAGTACTAGCTTGCAGATTTTACTCTCTAATTTAGTACTCAGCAGGGGCAACGTTTTTACCACTCTGTGGAGTCTGCAAATTCTGTCCACTTTTTTGAATCTCCTGTGTTCTCTCAGCTACAGACATGCTGACAGGCACTTCTACATTCATTCATACACACACTCTCCATGCATTCCTTTACTGTTCGCTCCCCCATACACACGCAGGCACTCCTACATTCATACACACACTTCATTCTCTCCCCACTCACTTGCAATCACTGCCCAAAGACAAGAATCAAAACCACTACCCTTGGGGGTCTTCAGAGATACATATTTTACAGAAAAAATGTCATAGGTGGCAAATGAAACCATATTATTCTTTTTACCCAACTACGTGATTTCTACCGCTGCTGCCCAACTTGCACCCAATAGCTTACATGAAAAAATAAAGCTGTTCACAGGCCAAGCTTGTAAGATCCAAGTCAGTGTGGCTCTCTAACAGCGATCCTTGCCCAGGTAAAATAGAGGGATCCAGTAATAGGTAAACCGCCAAATATCACAAAAAGAAAGGAAATACCTGCTGCTGGACCCTCTATTTATCTGGGGAAAACAAAAGAAATTAGGTTGGGGTGGATGTGTTACGCAAGTGGTGACGTGGATTGTAAGAATCTAATTGGCTGCCACCACTTGCTTTATCGACAATTTAAAACCACATTTTCTAGTAAAAGTGTAATGTGAGCAGCATGTAAAAACATGCTGAAGGGTAACTATATATGGCAAATTACAAGTTAAGCTACAATTTCAGAGTGTTTTGCATGAAGCTCAATTACAAGTCTGCATTTAAGTTTCTCTCGCCTGTTGAAGGCACTTGGGGGTAAAAGCTTGCAATTCCAATCTTCTCATGGTGCGCTCTGTGTTAAGCACAGAGGCACCATGAGAAAGTACTCGGTTAATGGCATGAGAAAAAATGTCTAGCACGCCTCGCATAAAGAGGACTTGAAATGTATTCTGAGAAAAAGGAATGAGAGAAAGAGAAAAATGAATTGGAGCAAGAAGACAAGATCATGTTACCAAGGCAGGCCCCATCATCTGCCACTTTGAGGGAAATGCATTAAAAATGCAAAAGAAGCACTTGGCGTGACTCTGAGGCATTAAAATAGTTCAAAAACAGATGCAATGAAAAAAATATGTTTGAGTTCTAATGTGTTCGTAGGTTGGTACTAGGGCTATCGGCCCTAGGGCCTATACAAGCCTAGCCATAACAACTCCACGGCTATTTCTTCCCACACTATTTACTTCCCTGGACCCCTGTCTAGCTAGGCGACTGACGTGATCCCCGGGATGAATTTCCTTTCTCCCATCCAATCATCAAGGTTCTGTTTTGAAGAGGGCCACAGAGGCGCTCTGCTTGACATGTATGGGCAGTCTGTTCCAGAGTCTGGGGAGTCTCTGGGTCAGAAACCTATCCCTTCAGCATGTTTTGTTTACTGTGATGACAAGGTGTAGATCCCTGGAGCGTGTGGCTCTGACTGATTGGGATTTCCTCAAGTGTAGCATGTCCAACAGCTCTAGGTTTGACATGGCCTTGTATGTTAAGCAGAGATCACCTCGGAGTAGATGATATGCGACAGTATAGCTGGCGGTTTTTAAGGCGGTCAGCATAGGGCATCTGCTTTAGGCCTGTGATTTTTTTAGTGAGGTATTTCTGCGGCCTTTCCAGATGTCTTGAGAGGTACATACCAAATGGGGCATTGTATTCTATAATGGGTCTAATGAGGGATGAGTACAGTGGGATAATGACCTCCTTTTTCTGGATGAAAAGCCCTTGGTGATGAAGTGTGCCACATAGGATTTCCTGACTGTTGTGGCGATGTGGTTACTGAAGGTCAGACCACTGTCCACCTGTGTTCCCAAGTCTCTTATCACACTTTCAGTGTTTAGTGTACTGCCACCTATGTGGTAATTCATGGGTTCATGTTTTTTCCCCAAAGGGGATAACTATACATTTCTTGGCATTGAGCTTGAGCCCATGGCTATGGCACCAAGCATCTGTTTCTGTAAGGCCCTTTTGTAGAGTATCGACATAATTTGGGGATTCAATAAGGGCTCCCAGTTTACAGTCAACTGCAAACTTAGTTAGCCAGAGTCCCTTAGTGTTGGCCTGAACTTCAGAGAAGTAGATGCCAAACAAGACAGGTCCCAGGACTGAACCATGAGGTACTCCACTTTTCACTTGTTTGGAGCTGGATTTGGAGTCAGCTGCTTTTAGTGTGGGTTCTGTCAGTAAGCCAGTTGGCAACCCATCGAGTGACATAGGGATTAATGCCCAGCTTAGTAAGTTTATCTATGATTCCAGAGTGGGGGGGGGGGTGGTCAAAGGCCTTGGCGAGGTCCAGATAGGCTGTGCAGACTGTCTTATCCTCGTCCACGGCTCTGGAGACTGTTTTCCTTTTAGTGACAGGAAGTCTGCATCAATAGTAAGATGCAAGTCACAGCACAGAAATTTGTTGTAATAAAGAGAAAAAGCAGCAGCCTGGTCTATGCTATGATTCTGCTGTAGATGAAGCATCTGTATACTGTCAGAGGGCACCAATATCACAAGTGGATTAATGTACTGTAAAATGATGTGCACA
Source organism: Protopterus annectens (assembly GCF_019279795.1). Classification (NCBI taxonomy): domain Eukaryota; kingdom Metazoa; phylum Chordata; order Ceratodontiformes; family Protopteridae; genus Protopterus; species Protopterus annectens. The sequence goes on from NC_056739.1 coordinate 479,387,333, forward strand.
GGTCTAAAAAATCTCAGGACAACACAAATTTCAGAACTGAAGGTTGCACGTTTCATACAAATTAGGCAGGAAAGTGCTATATATTTAGGGCAGATGTAAATGCCAAGTAGAATATTTTTTCTATGGCTGAAAATTTATCAGTTTCCAACAGTAGCCAGGAGGAAATGCAAGTAATTTGCATGTGCCTTACAAATTTTAACATCCGTCAGTTACACATGACCAACAGCAAAGCTCCTTTAATAGACCTCCAAGTTTAACACACAAGGAAGAGCGTGAGGGAGAGTCTTGTCAATAGTCTATAAAACTGACAGCATTACAAGTCAATTCAGATAGTTTGCTGAAGCTTTAAATGTAAACGTGGACAGGTTAGAACAAGCCTACTCAACCCACAAAATAATTAAAAAGATGTAATTAGATTCCGGAAGTTATATAATATGTCAGTAACTCATACTGCCAACATTTTTTTCTCCGTGAGGGGAAAAACACCCTGCTTTTTATGTTTAGCACAAGTCATACAAGGGTCCTGAAACAGAATCTCGAGAGAGAAACAGAAGCACTACCCCCATACCCATCTCCTCTTGTAATTAAGATGCATGCCATCGACACCTCTCCTTTCTTGACTTATCCTTCTATTTATACCATCCTCCTGACTGACACCTTGAAACCACTACCTAGCCTTAATTTGCTGACTCCAGGCTAACAATTACTAGTCTTAATTTCACCTTCATCATCTGCTTCTTTCCAAGAACCTTTCTGCCCCTCCTACTCCCATCACATAGGTTCATAGGTTGGTACTAGGCATTTATAAGCCTAGCCAGAATGTGTTGGCTTTCGCAGCCCCCTTAGATTAGTTCCCTGTGACTCTGTCCAGCAGAGCCACTGAAGTGATCCCAGAGTTAAACTTTGTTTCCCATCCACTCAAGGTTTCTTTTGAAGAGTGTTAGCGAGGAGTTCTGCCTAATGTAGATTGGGATCTTGTTCGAAAGCATGGGAAGTGTCTGGGACAGGAATCTATCCCTCCAGGACGTCCTATTTATAGTTGTGGTGAGGTTTAGATCCCTAGAGCGTGTGGCTCGAGGGAATAAGGTTTTCTTTAGGTAGAGCATGTCCATCAATTCTGGGTTGGACATGGCCTTGTATGTCAGGCAGAGATCACCTCTGAGTAGGTGGTATGCAACGGAATGCAACTGGAGTTTCTTCAGTCGAGCTGCATAGGGCATCTGTTTGAAGCCAGTGATCCTCTTGGTGAGGTACTTCTGTGGTCTTTGTGTCTTGTAAGGTACATACCAAATGGGGCGTTGTACTCTATGATGGGTCTGATGAATGAGTAGAGAGGCACAATGACCTCTTTTGATCTGGATGCGAACCCTTTTGTGATGTGGGCTATGTAGAAGGATTTTCTAACCACTTTGGCAATGTGATCACCAAAGGTGAGATTACTATCTGCTTGGGTCCCCAGATCCCTTATGTCTTCTGTATTTAGGGGACTACCACCTATGTGGTAGTTTGTGGGTACTTTTTTCCCAAAGGGGATGACTATGCACTTTCTGACATTTAGCTTGAGGCCATGATTTTGACACCAGGTATCCGTCTCAGTGAGACACTTTTGGAGGATGTCTGTGTCAGCTGGAGAGTCAATTATAGCCCCTAGTTTGCAGTCATCTGTGAACTTAGCCGTAGTCCTCCTGTGCTTGCCTGTACCTCCGAGAAGTATATGCCGAACAGGAGGGATCCTAGGACTGAGCCCTGGGGAACGCCACTTGTAACTGGGTTTAGAGTCGGACCTAGCTCCCACAACTCTCACCATATGGGTTCTGTCAGTTGGCAACCCATCTTGTGACGTAGGGGTTTATGTTCAGGCTGGTGAGCTTGTCTAGAATACCAGAATGGGGAATGGTGTTGAAGGCCATATCGAGGTCTAGGTAGGCTGTGTGTACCACCTTTCCCTCGTCTATAGCCTTGGTAACTGTCTCAAAGAAATCCACCAGGTTTAGGAAGCATGATCTGCCCTTAAAGCCAAACTGGGTAGGGTCCAGTGTTTGGAGGTTCCCGTTAATGAGTTCTATGATTATGCGCTCCATTACCTTGCAGACCAAGCTAGTTAGGCTTATAGGGCGATAGTTCTCTGGGTCTGTTGTGGCTCCACCTTTGTGGAGCAGAATAACCGTTGCTGTGCACCACTCTATGGGTATGTAGCCTGTGGAGAGGCTGAGTTTGAACAGTGTGTTTAGGTGAGGGGTTATTTTGTCTTTGAGCTTGTGTAGGACACAGCCTGGGACACCGTCCGGTCCCCACTGATGCTGTGTTTTTGGCTTTGGAGAAGGCTGTTTTAACCTGAGTTTGTGTTTTCAGGGAGTCTACATTCTTCTGGTATGGTTATGGGCCCTTTTGAGGGTGAGAGGGGGGTGAAGTTTGCACTGAACCTGTCTGCCAGGATGTTGGCAATATCGGTCAGTTCAATGTATTTTGTGCCATTCTGCACTAATTCCAAGCAGATCTGAGCATTGCCACTTGGATTCTTGACATAGCTAAAGAATGCCTTGGGGTTATCTTTGGAGTCCTTGGCAATTTTTCTTTCAAAGCTCGCCTTGGATGACTTTATGAGGGATCATAGTTCTTGCTGATACTGATCAGGGATGCCCTCCCTTCTTGGGATTTTACTCTTTTCTGTACTAGCTTCCTCCTTCTATTGTATAGCTTGTTTATGGCAGGAGTCCACCAGACTGGTTTCCTTTTCTTGGAGGAGTGAGTCTTGGTTTTGCTTGGGATGGCACGATCCATGCATTCTTGTAGCTGCCAGTAGAATGTATTAGTAAAGGATTTTGCAGCTTGTACAGTGTTATCCTTCAGCATGGGGGCTTTGAAAATTTCCACATCGGTCTTAAGTAACGTGAAGTTTGCTTTTGAAAAGTTTTTCACGGTGCTTTTCTTGTCCGGTGGTGGGGGCGGAATATGGATATTCAAAGTGATTTGTTTATGCTCAGATCTAACCAGCGAGGGGTTGAACTCTGGTGTGGAACACCTGTCGCCCATGTTGGTGATGATCAGGTCCAATATGTTGTCACCTCTGATGGGACTGTTGACCAGCTGAACCAGGGCGTTTGAGTTTATAAATTCTAAGAAAAGTTGGGCAAGGGAGTCAGTACTGGAGTAATTTTCCCAGTTAATGTTTGGGTAATTGAAATACCAATATTAGGGTGTTTGGTGGGACTTATGTTTCCCACTGTTTCCAGAAAAGCGGAATGGGGGTCCTGGGACATGGTGGGTGATCTGTAGCAAGCTACAATTTGAATTGCAGTTTTGCCCATTGTTAGTTGCACGTGGATGATCTCTGAAGCATCGTGCTGTGCCACTAACCTGGAGGTGTGGGTGTCCTTGATGAATATGGATACGCCCCCACCTTTTGTGTTTGGGTTCTGTGGCCGAAATGTATGGTATGAGTTGTAGCCAGGTAGTGCTGGGATGCTCTCTGGAGCCTTAAACCAGGTTTCTGTTACTGCACATACATCGATTTTCTCCATACTGAGAAGTGCCTCAAGTGCGTGCATTTTGAGGTTTAGACTTCTGGCACTGAGTAGCATTACCCTCAGTTTTTTGTTACTTGTGCTATTTACGGCAGTGGGTTTGTCTTTTGAGCCTTGCCTAAAAAAAGGCACTATGGGGGTGGCAAGAACCTTGGCCAGTATTCGAAAGCCTAAGGGTGACAGGTGCATGCCGTCTCTAGCGAAGCGTGACTTGTCAAGCATGTCATCCCAAGCAGACAGACACTGGATCCCTTTTGAATGACACCAGAAACTTAGCCAATTGTTGAAATTGAGAATTTATTTCTTTATACAGTGGTATCATTCTTGAGGAGGGCAGGATGCTAACTCGGGATCATACCTACCACCACTAATGCCTCTTCCAATCACCTCCTACGCAACTTACCTCCCTATGGCCTCCTCCCTCTCCATGATTACCTATAGTCTCCCATAAGCTCCCCTTCCTTACACATTTACCAACTATTGTCCCTATTAATACCTTACTCCAGACCTTTGCCTTGCACAACACCAAGCCCCTTTCTATTGCGTTTCTTAGCCCCACTTCTTTTGCTTGCTGTCTCTTGCCACCTACCTTCGTTTGCTGCTGTCTCCCATTCCAGAATGCCTCTACTAAGGCATCAGAGCTCAAACACTTCATTTGTTTCCTACATTCCAATACATACTACACCTTCAAATATCACCAAGCTTTAATGATGCTAGAAACCTAGTATAGTTATCAGTCTCTTCCTTTCCCCATTTTATGTCCTTTTTTCCTCGCCTCTACTTACCTAGTAATATTGGGTTATAGCTCTCAGTCCCTTTTGCAAACTTTGATCTGCTCATCATGAACCTGCAAGTATGTATAAACAGTTGGCTATGCTTGCTTCCTATAACAGAAATCAGTGTAAAAGCCCTGCTTTGGCAATGTTCTGTCAGAGTCTCTGTGCTACTACAATTAAATTTGGCATAATACAGTGTAATGCAGAGTACTCTCATATTAATACATAAGGGAGTGCTAAACCATGGTGGCTGTAGTTCTAAGAAGTTGCAAATTTCATACTCCTCTGCTTTGCTGACTGTCAATCTTAATCTTCTCTTACTCTAGCTTTTCCTCTTGCATTTCTCTGTGCATTTCCCTTGTGCTCTAACCCTTATATTACTTGTACTTCAACTTATTGCTTTCTTTCCTAACGTTTACGTCTTTTTCATCAATGCTAAAGCCCCCACCCAGCCAGCATTTCCCCCTCCCTCACTTAAAAGCTTCCTTTTATCAAACTTCTCTAACGTTCCCTTTACATGTGCTACTCCTTCCAACCTCTATTCTTAACATTAGTCAATGTAAGTGGCAGTCTCAAAACTGCACACCATCCTTTAACGTATGAGGGAAGGAAGGAGAAAAATGCAACTTCGCCCTAGGGTAGGCTTCTGTGTTAGAACCGGTAGCCATGTTTTTTTTACTTTGCTCTGTATTTTACACAGACACAGACACGCTTAACTGTACTACCTTTTGATTTCTTTCACTCAGAGGTACACTGCAAGAATCCTGGTAACAAAATGACATACAGATTGCCATCAGCATTGCCATGATATACATCAAATAAATTCAAATACATCCAAGTACGTGTCTTAATTATGATGCAGTAATTCATCACATTCAACTGTGCTAAGGATAGCATGACTCATCTCAAGCCTGAAGTACTTTTTTTGCACCTAGAAGGGGAAGTTAGACAGAACAAAACTATTTTCTGACCTGAAGAGATATCTGGAGTCTCTCTTATTGTGATCCTCAACATCTACTTTAAAAAGGGATGGAGCTGGAAATGTACTGAAGGAGCATACTATACATTTTAAAAATTTCAGGGAGAATTCATTATACAAATCACAGCACAAATGATATACAGAAAAGATACTAAAAATGTACTTCAGAAAAACAACATTTGTTTTAATGCTACCTTTGAAAGATATTTGAAAATTTTGTAATGCAACACCTTTATCTCTCTTTTTCAAGGTGATTTAAGAAGACATTGCTAACAAGGGATTGGGAAGACAAGAAAAATTGACCTGTACAGACATTTTTTTTCTAAATCTCTACGGTTAATGTAAGGAAATACTGTAATGGGGGTTGAGAAATTAAATGTAACTACAGAACAATGAATGAGACTTCTGCATAGCTTTGACGTTTCAGGGTGAACTCATTTTGCACAACACAAAGTTGAGTGAAAGAAAAAAAGGACATCACATGATAGACAAACAAAAGTGTCAAATTGTTTTTTGTTTATTTCAAACTTTCCATTGAAAAATTCAAGTCCTGGAACAGTGTAATTGCAGTTTATGACCAATTTTCTTTTCATGGTTTATTTGTGCATGACATATCTGTGCCTTTTAATCCAAGTAAAAAAAAAAAATGGTCTACTGACGTGTATGGTTGTGTGTTAAAGCTAGTTTTAGCAAAGGCCTTTTACTGGCATGAAAAAATACAGCACACAGGGTACAGAACAAAACCAATCAACTGAAAGGATGGCCAGATTCTATCCAGAAGTCTTTCTCATGAAACAGTGAAGCGGGGCAGCTCACTTCCTAGGATCACCTTACGTTCAACTCCAGCTTCTGTGATGGCAGCAAGGCGGATCACGCCCCCACTTGAACCATCACGCTCCATTGCTAAGCTGATGGCTGAAAGCAGAAAGAGAGTGTTAAAATTAGGCTAAAATGCTGCTCAAGCATCACATGACAGTAAGGAGTGTGAAAATCATTTATCAGAATTTACAAAACTGGAAATAAAACTATACTGGCTAAACTACCACAGTTGTGGATTCAACAAATTCCTTCTTCAGACACAATAAGGGAAATTAAATCAGCATATTCATAACACCACTTCACAGGTTCATACTAGGCTATCTGCCCTAGGGCATTTTATAAGCCTAGCCAGAGTGTGTGTGGCTTTCACCACCCCTTAGGATGAGAATACTATACCCAATACTATACTTGATTTAAAATCTGTCTAGGACGTACATGGTAAAAACAACTGTATTTGTATACTTGTTTCTACACTAGAACATGCCAGAATAAACCATATACAGAGAAACAGATGCAATCCCCAACCAAAGCTAACTAGCAATAGCATCCTGGACTGTATGCAAAATCTAATATAGCTCTCTTGATGCACCAAGATGACAAACACCAACAAGATCTGACAATTCAAGCAGAACAGGAACAAATGAATGGCAGAAGTGGATTCATACTGACAGATAAAATGCTACAAGAATATTAGTGCCTACTTTAGACACAAGGCTGTCAGCCAAAGAACATTAGTATTTTTTAAACCAGGAGCATCAAATCAGAGTGCTGCATGAAGAATAAAGTAAACATTACAACAATGGATAATCAATTTGAAGGCAGGGATCTGCTGCAGTATAATTCATTATAGATAGGATTTAGCAAATGGTGGACACACGCCTGCTTGGCAAGACTTTTGGAGCTATCAATTTCCCCATAATTTAGTTAGTGTCCATTACAAGAACATAAGGAGGATGCCAGGGGAAAAAAAAAAAAAAAGAGCAGTGTATTTTATGTTTAGGCCCGTTTTTTTTTTGGATAGAAGGGAAGGGACGTGAAACAGATCAACAAGGATGACTCAATTAGGGCCTGCCATAGATTCTAGGGGCATTTTATAAACAGCATGTTCCCCAGACCAGTCTGTAGAAGATATATACAGATATGGGAAAACAGACGGACAGGGAATCCCCTATTTCTGGGGTACAAGGAGACAAATCACATGGCTGTATTATATTTGTCATAGGGATTATGCAGCAGTTATGTTCAACACAGTTGTGAGGAGTTCAGAAAGCAGTGTGTAGATCTGACCAGGCACTTAGGGTGAGGAAACCAGCAAGCCCTGCAAGACTGCAACGGTCAAAGTCATTACTGCTTCTGGAACAACCATCCCATCTATAATGACTGAGAGAGGTCAATGGCATCTCCAAGTAGCTGCTTCTCAAACACAATGCACTGTAACATTAAGTTGTTGTTGCAGTGGCAACTACTGGTGGTAGAATAAGTTTTGCTGCAGTGCAATATAACCCAGCCATTTAGATGGCCTGGTTTATGCTAGCTTTGAGAACACTTTCACTATAAAAACATCCTGTGTAAAACTGACCAGTAAGGCTCTGTGCTCATAAAAGTACAAAGGATTCTCCCAGACAGGAATTTAACAATAGTAATGGCTTATTTGATTGGTGGCAAAATGACAGTATCGCAATGTAAGATTTTCTAGTCACAGGTATCCTGGCTTGCTGCAGTGTAAGCAAAACATCAGGTGGGAAGCAGTCGAATTGAGTGATTTAGATCCCAGTCTCTAAACTGCATGTCTGAAGCTTTTGAGATGGATGAAATAGAGTCCCTTCTGTCAGTAACATGCAAGGGGTAAGAAACAAATTGTGGACTCGCCCTTGCCCAACTCTACCAACTGTCACAAAAGTAAATCCTGCCACCGCAGCTATCTGGAATTTTGCAAATAATGCTATGTCATTTGTGAAGATTGATATGATTTATACAGAACTGTATGTTACGTGTATATTAAACTGCTGATACAAAAGTATGTGTTGAACAAGGTTTCACAGTACTGTGCTTAAAAGATATATCCACTGTGTACCCTACTGGAACACAGATTAACTTGCAGAACTTAATAGTTGGGACTACGTTACTTTATAACTGGGCCATAAACAAGGGAAGCTCTCAGTTTCAGTGCAACAGGAAACAAAATATCTAGAGCTAGAAGTTTTTCGTATTATCTAGAAAGAGAAGTAATTACTAGGTTTAAAATGTAAAAGTGTGGAAGGGGAGCTCGGAAGAGTTACAAAGAGAGAGAGTTGAGACATGCTCAGCTCTCAGACCATACATTACAAGGCCTGAGAGAGGTAGCTAGTGAAGTACCCGATTCTCAAGAGAAAGGGGAATCTGTATACTGGGAAAAAGTGTTACTGCATAGAGAGTGGACCCTTGAGGGAGGACTACAGGATGAGAGAATACAGCAGCTGGGACTGCCCAGAGCCTACCGTCTGGCACTTCCAGCCACAGCCCACCATATTCCCTTAGCAGGTCACATGTGCATAAAACGTACAAACGTATTATGCAGAACTTTTACTGGCCAGGGATTTCTGGAGATGTAACAGTGTACTGCAAGACCTGTGAGCAGTGCCAAAAGGTAGACAAGGCAGGAGACAAGGTGAAAGCTCCTTTGATACGTTTGCCTGTGATCGGGGAGCTGTTTGAGAGGGTATCTATGGATATTGTGGGGCCTCTAAGTACACAAAGTTCCACAGGGAAAAAGCATAGCCTAATGGTAGTAGATTATGCTATCAGATACCCTGAAAAGGTGGCCTTGTCCTACATTGATGCAGAAAAGGTGGCAAATGCTTTAGAGATTTTTTCAGCAGGGTAGGTTTTCCAAAAGAAATACTGACAGAGGTGCCAATTGCATGTTAGACCTGCTGACTTGTCTGTGGAAGCACTGTGGGGTGAAGCACCTAAAGACCACCCCCTACCATCCCTAGACTAATGGTCTTGTTGAGAGGTTAAACTACACTCAAGACGATGCTACGGGCATTTGCAGACCGGTTTAAGAGGGAGTGGGACAAATATTTGCTCCATCTGTTTGTTTAAGGAGAGGTGCTCCAGGAATCCACAGGTTTTTCACCCTTTGAGTTGCTGTATGGGAACAGGGTGAGGGGACATCTAAATCTGATTCGAGTTGAGTGGGAGGGTGTGTGACTCTCACAAGGAGTCTGTTGTGGCATATGTTGTAAACCTCAGGACAAGGCTCAGGGAACTCATGGGCTTGGCCCAGGAGAACCTGGTAGAAGCCCAACAGCAGAAAAGGGTCTGGTATGACAGGAGTGCTTGAGCTAGAGAATATGCTGTAGGGCAGCAGGTAATGGCTCTCATTCCTGTCAGACACAATAAGCTGTGCCTGGGAGGGACCCTATAAGCTTGGTAAGGCAGGTCAATGATGTTAACTACATGGTAGAACTGCTAATCAGGGGCACAAACTGTACCATGTTAACATGATGAAACCTTACCATGACAGGGAGGCCCTTGTGCAGAGTATTTGCAGTAGGTGGCAGGAAGAGTCTGAGGGGGATCTGGTGCCTGATCTCCTCAGTGAGGCTCAGACTGACACCTCAGTGGAAGGGGTAGCAATGTCCCAGCAGCTATGCCCTACCCAGGTTCAAGAAATCCGAGCAGTGTTACAGAAGTTTGGGGGCTATTTTCACTGGGGAAGCCAGGATGCACCCACCTGGTGCAGCATCATGTAGACACAGGATTACAGAGTGCCTGAGAGAGTCAAACAGACTCTGAGGGAGGCGATACAGAAAATGTTGGAACTAGAGGTAAATCCAAGAGTCCTGCAGTCCCTGGGCCTCCTCCCAGTGATGCTGGTACCAAAGAAAGATGGCAGCATCAGGTTGTGTGTGGACTACAGGAAATTAAATACTCTCTCAGAGTCAGATGCTTACCCCATGTCTAGGACAGATGAATCCCTAGAGCAGCTGGGTGGTGTTAAGTATCTTAAAACTACTGATCTTATGAAGGGTTACTGGCAGGTGTCCTTGACTCCCAGTGTTAGAGAGAGGTCAGCCTTTGTGACTCCTAGCTTGTATGAGCTCACGAAGATGCCATTTGGGCTGAAAAAAGCCCCAGCGACTTTCCAAAGGCTGGTAGATCATATCCTAGCAGGAGATTTTGCCCTGGCTTACCTACACGATACTGCTATCTACAGCCATTCCTGGCAAGAGCACCATCAGCATGCCAGGGATGTGATGGGCAGACTACAGAGGGCAGGGTTGGCCATTAAGCCCAGCAAATGTCAGGTGGGTATGGCATAGGCCTCCTACCTGAGACAAAGTGGGGACTGGTAAGACTAGGCCAGAACCTGCTAAGGTGGAAGCCATTCAGGCATGGGCTGCCCCGGTTACCAAAAAGTAGGCGAGGGCACTCTTAGGGACAGCAGAGTACTTCAGAAAGTTTGTCCCCAATTATAGTACCATAGCTGCTCCCCTCACAGACCTGACAAGGAAAAACAGGCTAGATAACGTACTGTGGACCCCAGCATGTGAGCAGATATTCCAGAAGCTTGAGAGATTTGGGAGACCCCTGTGTTAGCCAGTCCAGATTACAGCAAAGAATTTGTTGTGCAGGTGAATGCTTCAAACCATGGGGTGGGGGGCTGTACTTAGCCAGGTCTCCTCAGAGGGAGAAGGGCACCCAGTGGTGTATCTCAGTTTTGGGCTCCAACCCAGGGAGGAATGCTATGCAGCTGTAGAAAAGGAATGCCTAGCCATACTGTGGGCACTGCAGAAACTTCAGCCTCATCTGTATGGAAGGAAATTCACTGTAGTTACAGACCACAACCCCTTAACATGCTACATCGGGCCAGCCAGCAAAATGCCAAGTTACTAAGGTGGAGCCTAGGGTTCTAAGCATTATGGTAGGACAGTGCAGCACCGAAGTGGGGTTAGCATTGCTAACGCAGATGGGTTCTTAAGATAGGGAATGGGGATATCCCCAGTCAACCCTCTTAAGCAATGTTTCTCAAGGGTCACTTGAAAAACTAACTTGAGTTTTCGGGGGGGGGGGGGTCTCACAAAAGGAAATCTTGCCAGCCCCGCTATTTGGAATTTTGTAAATAATTCTATGTCATTTGTGAATATTGATATGATTTATACAGAACTGTATGTTGTGTACAGTGAACTGTTGACACAAAAATATGTGTTGAACAAAGTTTGTACAGTAGTTTCAAATATATATCCACAGTGTAACCTAATGGAACACAGAAAATTAACTTGCAAAACTTAATAGTTGAAGTTACATTATATCCAAGCCATAAACAAGAGATGTTCTCTCTGCTTCAGTGCAACAGGAGAGACAATGTCTAGAGCTAGAATTTTTTTGTATAGTCTTGAAAGAGAAGTAATTACTAGGTTTAAAATGTAAAAAAGTGTTTTACTGCTTTATAACTTCCAAGATATGCAAACATCTGAGAGACTTATTTTTCACAAGAAGATGTCAAATGCTACAATGGGGGTTTTAACCTGGGAACTGAAGTCAGGTGACAAACAGTGATGTCACCCAAGCTAACCCAGCAGTAATATTTGATATTAATTTAAGAACTCAGAGAGAGAGAGAGAGAGAGAGAGAGAGAGAGAGAGAGAGAGAGAGAGAGAGAGACTGTGCATTTTGTAGTTTGTCTTGGACCTAGCAAGAACATCCACTTATCACCATCATCTGCACTTGCCTTGATGCAAGTTTTATTAGGGCACAGTACCTCTTAGACATAGTTAGGAATATAGTAAAGATTAGTTGTAGATGTTTGCTGTATTTGAGACTGTTCTGCAATGATGGTTAAAAATTCCCTGTGATTTTGAACTATGAAGTTACTGTGTTGATTTATTGAGTACTTTCTTGTTCTTTTCTTATTTAATATATTTAAACCTACTTTTGTGGATGATATTTGTGACATACTTAAGCTCTGAGAGTACTTGCTTATGTATTTGGTAACACTGTACAGGCCACTCCTAAAAGCCTTGCCCTTGGTAAGACTACTATTTGGATTATTAATAACATTAGACAGTGGGATTGGACACAGTTTGTTAAGGACCTTAAAAGTAACTAATACGTAGTGGTTGGTGGCAGCTGGAAATACCTTATAGTCTGGGCCTTCCCCATGTGTGTGTGTGTGTGTGTGTGTGTGTGTGTGTGTGTGTGTGTGTGTGTGTGTGTCAGCTACGTGGGCGAAGAATGAAGCACTGGTTGGACAGAGAAGGTTGATGGAGGTCTTAGCTTGGCCACTCAGCTGAGATCTCAACCCTAAAGCTGTGCCAGTGGGGAGTCTTATTGGGGATCTGGAGAAAGAGGGAGTAACCAGCCCCAGACAGACTGATCTCTGTGTGCTCTTAAGGGAAACTGCACTTTACTGTGTGTGTACTTGTCATCCTTCCAGTGTACACATCCCCCCACTGTTGCCAGTGATGAGGATTGAGGATCCTTGATTACTGGGCCAGTGCAGGGGCGTCACACCAACTAGGAGAATTATGGCTGTCTTGGCAAAAAGGGGACTCACACTTTCAGCAGAGCTTTTTACTTGGGGGGGGGGGGGGGGGCAACCAGACACTGTTCCAAAACAGAGGAAAGATATTTACTGACCATTTCTTTCTGCCTTTATACATGGAAAGCTGCAAAACACTTACAGATCAAGCTTCTGCTCATACTGGTTGGTGGAAACATCTACTTAATTGGTCCATTATGGTACTCTAATGGAATGGACAAATGCAGAAGACTTTTCTACTGATGTACATATAGGGCATCACTGCTAGTCTGTAGAGTTGTGAAGAATGCATTTACCTCTGCCTGTTCCAGCACCATGTCACAGTAGTACTGTTTTAAACGCTCCTTAGGACTCCTGGTTGCAAAGTAGTCCTGAAAATATGGAGTGCCACATAGCAGGGCCAACTCCTCCTTTAAATTGATATGGGCGCTCCTGTCCTGGAATTCCATTCTGCCCTAATCCTTCCGAGTTCTTGTGTGGGTTTCCTCGGTGAAGTCTGATGCACTGGTTGTTAGGAGTCTGGCACATCAGAAGCAAGAGCTCAAAAAGCATCCCTAAATGGGCAAGTATCTGGGCTGCCTTACCATCCAACTCTTTCTGCGCATAACAGGTAAAGTACAGGTATGTAAAATCTTACCATAACAATAGATGTCTTTCTCTTCACTGTTGCAGTACTCTTTACAACAGGGAACCCCCTACCAAGTGCAGCCTGATGGCAGACCACTATACCAAACCCTTTTGATTGTAAAGGGCACACTGTGCTTCACAGGTATGCTCTCAGAGCATGGTGTAGGGCATACAGGTGACAACTGGACGTACCATCCTCAGAACTGAAAAAGCCCCAGTAGGAATGACAGATAAAAACAGGTACATACATCCAGAAGGAAAAAGGGACCAGGGGAGGAGGGAGAGAGCAAATACTGCAACAGTGAAGAGAAGGACATCTACTGTTATAAGATTTTACACAACTGTACTACGTCCTTCCATATCACCATTGCAGTACTCTCTACAATAGGGAGCATACAAAAGTTCAGGAAGACTGGGAAAAGGAAGGGCCAGCAGAGCTCTCTAGGAAGCCATGTAGAATGGCCCTGGCAAAGCCAGCTCAGGCCCTAGAAATCACAGCCAACTTATACTGCCTAGTAAAGGTGTAGACAGAAGTCTGGGTTGCTGCCTCAAGAATAGAATTAGTATCCAAACCCTTGAAAAAAGCACCAGAAGAAGCCACAGCTCTAGTGGAATAAGCCTTAACAGAAGGTCCTTCCCATGAAAAGAATGGCAAAAATAAATGGCTTTAGATATCCAAGAATTTTATTTATTATTTATTTATTTAACATTTGTTTGCCAGGATAGTCCGACTGGACAGCAAGTGTCTGTTTTCAGTGGAGTCCTGGGGAGAAAAACTCCAAAAGTTTACAGACAGAAGAAAAATTTACAAGAGAGACATTACAGAGTAGTAGCATACAGATGGTAGACTTTACAGCTGTTAGTAAACAATAAGAGGACATTCCTTCTTTTGGTTAAAAATACAAGTGTACAGAAAGTACAATTTTGTACCTACCATAAATGTAGATGTTCGAGTGCTAATACAGCTGCAGTCATAACAGATGGGTTCTCCTGCTGTCAGGTGGGTCCTCGGTCGGCCGAATTCCAAAGTCTAGGCCCGGCGTCGGTTGTAGTCACTTCTTCCCTGACGTCAGTGCGACAGGGGTATAAAAGAACCAGCCGACGCCATGTTCTTCAGTTTTTCTTGCCCCAGATGTCAGGTGGCCCCAGAAGGAAGGCAATACATAAAATTATGAAGTAATGCAATGCCATATAATCAAAAAAACAGTAGTTGCAAGCAAATACACCATAAAAGAATACCCCTAGAGGGGAAGGAGGGAGGGAAACCTGGACTGCAGCTGTATTAGCACTCGAACATCTACATTTATGGTAGGTACAAAACTGTACTATGTTCATCGTGCATACAGCTGCAGTCATAACAGATGGGTAGAATCCCAAAGCTAAGAAAGGGGTGGTAGGCACTAGGTGGAAATAGGAGCCGCCAAAATGCCCTGCAAGACTGCAGTGGCTAAGCCTGCTCTGGATTTGGAGTATAATGGTAGGTTGTAGTGTTTGGAGAAGGTATGCACAGAACTCCAAGTGGCTGCTTCCAAGATATCCTTGGTAGGAACTCCTCTGAGGAAGGCTGCAGAGGTGGCTGTGGCCCTGGTGGAGTGAGTTCTAATGCCTGTAGGAACAGTTTTGTCATGAAAGGAATAGCAAAAGCATATGCAGTGGGCTATCCATTTTGAGATTGTCTGCTTGGAAATTGGCTTTCCTGGGGCTCCTACCACATAGGCCACAAAGCTGTTCTGATTTTCTGAAAGGCTTTGTTCTGTCCAAATAATAACACAGTTGCCTGTGGATGTCCAAGGAATGTAGTAATCTCTCCCCTTTGTTTTGAGGATTGGGATAAAAAGTATGCAAATGTATGGCCTGATTTAAAGCTACCCTGGATACCACTTTAGGCATAAAGGAAGGGTTGGTTCATAATGAAACTCTGTCCTGATGGAAGATGATAAAAGGCTGGACAGCCATGAGGGCCTGTAGTTCTGAAACTCTACAAGCTGAAGTGATAGCCAGAAGGAAAGCTGTTTTCCAGGACAAATATTGCAAATCTGATGAAGCAGCTGGCTCAAAAGGAGGCAAAGTCAGTTTTTCCAGAATTAAATTTAGATATCAAGCAGGTATTGGTTGTTTCCTTGGAGGTCTTAAATTCTTAGACCCTCTGAGGAACTGTCTTACAAGAGGGTGAGAGAATAAAGGAGGATCAGTGTTGTATTCTGCAGAAATGGCTGAGGCATGGATTTTGATGGAGGAGAACGAAAGTCCACTGCTTAGTAGTTCAGCCAAATATTGTAGTATTTGAGGTAACTTCAGTGTTCCAGGGTTCTGGCCCTTTTTCTCATTCCAGACAAAAACGTTTCCATTTTGCGGAGTAAGCTTTTCTAGTTGATGGCCTTCTGGCCGCCAAAATGACATCCTGCACCTCCTTGGAGAGTAGGGCCTGCTGTGATGCTAAGGAATCTTCCATGCGGCTAGATTGAGTGTTTTTAGCTGACTGTGAAGAGTTTTGAAGCTGTGCTGAGTCAGAAGAGGCATTAGAGGCAGAGTCCATGGAGGGGAATGAGTCAGGCTCCTCAGGAGTGGGTACCAGTGTTGCCTTGGCCAGTCCGGAGCAATGAGGATCATCTTTAGTCTGTCTGCTCTGGTCTTCAATAGGACTTTGGGCAGCAGAGGAAGAGGAGGGAAGGCAAACTGTCATTGATGTCCAGCTGAAAGAGAGCGTCCACTCTCCAGGTCTTTGGGTAGAAGGTCCTAGAGCAGAATTTTGTCAATTGATGATTTTTGTGGGAGGCAAAGAGATCTATGTCTGGCCTTCCCCATTCTTGGATTATTTCTGCAAAAACTTTTGGATGCAACATCCATTCGTGTGGATCTGTCATATTCCTGCTTAGGTTGTCTGCCGGCGTGTTTTCCTTGCCTGGCAAGTACTGTGCTTGTAGTTCCATTTGTAAGTCCATGGCCATGTTCCAAAGTTATATGGCCAGTCTGCATAGGGGATAGGAATGTGTTCCTCCCTGCTTGTTTATGTACCACATAACTGTGGTGTTGTCCGTTCTTATCAATAGTTGACCTGGTTGTAGAAGGTCCTTGAAAGCTATAATAGCATTTATTACTGCTAGAATTTCTTTTTGATTGATGTGAAGGTGCTTTTCATTTTGGGACCATTTGCCCTGAATGCACCGGTCTGTCATGTGCGCCCCCCAGGCGTAGTCTGAGGCGTCTGTTGTGATGACTTGATTTGCTTGAGGCTTGCTGAATGGAAGACCTGTGTTTGCTTGACATGCTTGAGCCCACCACAGAAATTCCTTTTGCAGACATGGAAGTAGTGGTATTATTGTTTCCAAACTGTGGCTGTGTTGAGACCATATGTTTTTTTAGGTACCATTGTAGTTTTCTCATATGCAGCTTTGCACATGGGATTAGCAAGATGCAAGATGCCATGAATCCCAGAGCCTGCAGGATTTTCCTTGCAGTCAGCCTGGTACAATTTGCCAGTGTTTTGAAGTATTGAATTAGTTGCCTCTGCTTCTCTGGCGTGAGGTAGGCCATCTGGGTGTTTGTGTCCAAATTGGCACCCAGGAAAATTATATTTCGAGAGGGTATTAGCCTTGATTTCTCTTTGTTGACTGTGTATCCCAGAGAGTTTAATAACATTACAAAAGCCAGATGTTTCAGAAGAATGTGCTTGCTGTCCGCTTGGATCAGGCAGTCATCCAAATAAGGGTATATCTGTATCCCTTGAAGTCTGCAGTAGGCAATTACTGATGCCAGGCATTTCGTGAATACTCTGGGCGCAGTAGATAAGCCAAAGGGCAATGCAGAGAATTGATAATGGGTTGAACCTGCAAGAAATCTGAGGTATCTTCTGCAATTTTGTCTGATTGGGACATGCAGGTATGCCTCCTTGAGGTGAACAAGACAGGAAACCACTGGATAAACACTTTATATAAGTAAAGCTTTCGGATACAATCCTTTCTCAATACTGAGCAATGCATAAAACCAGCTCTTTATATATAGGTCAAAGTATATCACATGACCTGCAGCCAAGATCACATGATATATCATCCAAATTACAAAAACATTTTACAAAAACATTTTTAAAAAACGTAATACAAAAACTTAACATAAAATACTTTAATAAAACTTTAATAAAATACTCAAATAAAACTTCAAGCTAAGAAATATTAGCTCTACTCAATTTAAAATAGGTTTGAGACTGACTTGGCTATTTAAGCCTGGTTTTGAATCACTCATGAGTCTCAAGATCCATTCATATTCTTTGATTTCTAAGTGATTATTTAGGTCCCCTCCCCTGAGTGTAGGTGTAACCTGGTCAATAATTCTAAACCTAAAGAAATGCTGCTGACCAAATTCTTCTGTGTGTTTAAATAGTGCATTCCTGTCATAGCATCTCCTAATTTCTGACTTATGCTCAGTCATCCTGTCCTTAAACCTGCGGGTAGTTTTGCCTACATAGAAGGCATTACATGCCTCACAGGTAGCCAAGTAAACCACATGGGTAGTAGTACATGTACCTGCTACTCTAAAACTGAATGTCCTACCATTAATAGGATGTACAAATGTATCATTTTCTATACTACAAATGTCATCACAACAAGAGCAATTGTGACATTTGTGGGTACCATATTTCACTATAATAGACACAGGTGTAGTCCTCTCAAAGTCTTTGTAGCATAACGAGCTCTTAAGGGTCCTCATATTCTTATAAGAGAAATTGGGTTTAGGTCCTAATAAACTTCTTAATTCATCTGATGCCATCAAGATGACCCAATTATCAGATATAATTTTTCTAACAGCCGATGTCCTTAGAGTGTATGTAGTTACATATCTAATAGGTGCTACAGATGTCTGTTTGCACCTAGGGTCAAGATTAACAACATCTTCATGCAGAACTGGTTTAAATAAAGTCAGTCTTTCTTCCCTAATCTTAGTGACCTGTTCAGAAATTAAAGATCTGTCGTATCCACTAAGCAAAAAATCATTAACCATTTCATATAATTGTGTTTCAAAGCAGGCATCATCAGTATTAAGTCTACTGAGTCTACAAAATTGAGATTTAACAGTACTTCTAAAGATATGAGGCGCATGCATGCTAGTGGCATAAGTATATCTACCTGAACAAACTTCTTTCCTAAAGATACTAGTTTGTAGTGTATCTCCAGTAAGATCTAACTTTAGATCCAGAAATGTAATATAAGTTTCAGATACCGTCATCTTAAACTTTAGGAAAGTAGATGCAGAGTTTAGATATTCCAGAAATTTTTCAAGGTCCTCATGGCTACCTTTCCAAAGTAAGAGGCAGTCATCTACAAAACGTTGAAAAAATGTGATGATATTTTTAAATGGGTTCCCATCACCAAACAAATGCGTTCTTTCCCACTGATAAAGTATCAGGTTGGCATAAGTATTGGCTACAGAGGTACCCATAGCCACCCCTGTAAGTTGTAAATATATGGAGCCATTAAAAAGGAATACGCTGTTTTTCAATACAACATCCATAAGGCTGCAGATAATCTCAACTTCGTTGGGATTATCACATGCGTATGTCCACAACAATTCTCTTAAGAGCTCTAGACCTATATCATTTGGAATAACAGTGAAAAGTGATACAATGTCCAAAGAAACTAAAAGGTACTTATTGTTAATTAGAGAAGCTTTTTCTTTATCTATCCATCTCCTTAATTTCTGTAATAAATCAAAGCTATCTTTAATGATAGAATCACATTTAGCAAGGTATGGGAACAATTGCCCATGTAGATAAACCGAAATGGGTTCTGTAACCCAGCCTGCGCCAGAGACAATAGGTCTCATAGGTGGATCTAGCTTAGATTTATGAATTTTGGGGAGACCATAGAGATGTGGTATAACTGGGCAAGTAACATTGAGATAATTAAATAACTCAAGATCTATATCACCACTTATTTGTAAATCATACACAACCATGTTGATATATGCAATACTTTTTTTCACATCCAAGTTGGTAATACATTTAAAAGCTATAGTGTCTTGAAGTAACTTAGACATAGAATCCATGTAATCAACTCGGTTCATAAGAACCACAGCACCTCCTTTATCAGCCTGTTTTATAATTATGTCCTTACAGGACTGTAGGTTCTTCAAAGCCTTAAATTCACCAGAATTTAGATTAAATCTTTTCTTCTTTCTAGTAGGTAAATTAAATAACTGCCTGATATGAATTTCACAAACATCATGGAATGCTTTAACCACTGGAGTACTAGCAGGTACAAACGTACTGCGTTGTTGGTTACCCCCCCAGTAGCTTCAGAGTCACCAAATAGCAGTTTTAAGTTTAAAAGTCTGGAGAAAATTTTCAAGTCAGTTAATGCTGATACTAGACTTTCTTCACAACAAGGGATAAAGTTCAGGCCCTTTGAAAATAATGAATAATGAGTATCATCTAACTCTATTACTGAGTTACTGATTACTATTACTGATAAGTTCAATGTGCCTCGGACAACTTGCGGCTCTGTTTCCCCAGTCCTAAAGGGGTCTCACTTTTTCTTTTATTAGACATACCTGATTGCAGCACCGGGGAACCTCTGTGCTGCAAGATACGTTCCTTAACTGTCTCTGGGCGCTCTAGCTGGAAGCGCTTATTGGAAAAATTCGTAAAGTTGAGCGTTGACTGCTGCGTTTTCTTCATAGACACATTCTGAATGCCATCAACTGATTGCGTCGCAACATTTCTTCCCTCAGTACTGGCTTCCATATTTACTTGACGTAACGACGTTTGGATCAAACTATTAGCTTCCAAGGACAGGGGGCGTTCTTCTGCAAGTGAGACAGACGAACCAGCTGCATTAGGTGCAATTTGATGACATCCTATTAATGGTAGGACATTCAGTTTTGGAGTAGCAGGTACATGTACTACTACCCATGTGGTTTACTTGGCTACCTGTGAGGCATGTAATGCCTTCTATGTAGGCAAAACTACCCGCAGGTTTAAGGACAGGATGACTGAGCACAAGTCAGAAATTAGGAGATGCTATGACAGGAATGCACTATTTAAACACATAGAAGAATTTGGTCAGCAGCATTTCTTTAGGTTTAGAATTATTGACCAGGTTACACCTACACTCAGGGGAGGGGACCTAAATAATCACTTAGAAATCAAAGAATATGAATGGATCTTGAGACTCATGAGTGATTCAAAACCAGGCTTAAATAGCCAAGTCAGTCTCAAACCTATTTTAGTTAAATTGAGTAGAGCTAATATTTCTTAGCTTGGTTTTATTTGAGTATTTTATTAAAGTTTTATTAAAGTATTTTATGTTAAGTTTTTGTATTACGTTTTTTAAAAATGTTTTTGTAATTTGGATATATCATGTGATCTTGGCTGCAGGTCATGTGATATACTTTGACCTATATATAAAGAGCTGGTTTTATGCATTGCTCAGTATTGAGAAAGGATTGTATCCGAAAGCTTTACTTGTATAAAGTGTTTATCCAGTGGTTTCATGCCTCCTTGAGGTCCAATGTTACCAGCCAAGACTCCTTGCCCAGCATGGGAAGAAGTTGCTGTAGAGTGAGCATCTTGAATTTTGGTACGAGTAGGAATGTGTTTAGGATGGAAAGATCCAAAATAGGTCTCCAATCTTTTCCCTTCCTTGGCACCAGAAATAGTCTGGAATAAAAACCTTGACCTTGTTCGTGTGTAGGTACCTCTTGAATAGCTTTCATGTTTATAGGATCTGAAATTTGCTTTTGTGCCTCTGCCCTTTGATTGTGTGGCAGTTTTGGCATGCCTCTCATTTTTGGAAGGGTATGAAAGTGGAATTTGTAGCCTCTGTTTATAATGTCCAGGATCCATTTGTCCTTTGTGACAACATGCCAATTTTTTGAGAATAGTGCCAGCTTTCCTCCTGAGGGGGCTGCCATTTGAGACCTGGTTGGCCTGCAAAGGGGAAAGTCATTGGGTTTGCTTTCTGAAAGATTGTGAGTTGTCCTCACCACCTCTTGGTGTAGGAGCTTGCCATTGTCTGCCTCTGTACGATCCTTGTGGTTGTCCTCTGCCCCTCGGGTCCTGTATCTGCCTCTTTGGGGTCTGTCCGTGGCAAGAAAGGACCAGTTTTTGGAAGGCCAATTTCTACTAAAACGTGGTGGTTGAACCTGCAGAAATTCTTTCACAGTTTGCATTGATTTAGCTTTTTCCTCCATTTTTCGTAATACTTCCTCAGCATTTGCCCCAAATAGTACATCCTTTTGAAGAGGGGCGTCTAGTAATTTAGCTTTGACATGATCAGGCAAGGCTTGTTCCTTGAGCCAAGCATGCCTGCGTATGACTGAGCCTGTAACAGCAGCTCTACATGAGGCCTCTAGAGCATCAAAACCACATTGTAAGGTGTGTTTACCCACTTGTTCTGCACTATGCATCAAATCCTGCAACTCCTTCAAGTCTGGTTGTTCAGGTTGTGACATTTTACTTTTCAATTGAGATAACAGAAACTGTTGGTATTTTTGCATATGAAACTGGCAGTTTAAGGCCCTCATGGTTAAGGTAGCCGAGGTATATACCTTTTTTCCCCCACCTTTCTAAGATCTGGAATCTCTCTCGGAAGGCAATGGATTTTTGGCAATGGAAGCCTCAACTCCCTTGGGTCCCTGTGAGATGGTTTCTAGATCAGCAGCATGGCTTTTGTAAAGAAATTGGTGAGAGTCAGGAACCCTCTAGTACCTGTCAGGCTTAACTGGAGCTGGAGGTAGAGAGTCCGGGTTAAGGCAGGCCTCAGAGTAAACATCATCTAGGATGTCCAAGACAGGAGGTATAGCCAGAGGCCTGTGCTGGGGTAACAAAAGAAATTCCCTGAGCCTTTTCTTGGAATCTGAATAATCCTGGCCTTCCCAGTGGAAGTGTTCCCTTAAGGTATGCAAAGTTTCCCCAAATGAGAAATCCTCAGGGGGGGATACAGAAGGAATAGACTCCTCTGCATCAGAGTCTTCAAAAGGGGAGTAAGCCTGTTCCTGATCAGAGTGTTCTGAAATAATGGATCCCTGATCAGAGGAGGGGGAATCTTCCTCCACTCTGGGCCTTTTGTCCGGAGGTGGCTGAGAACCTCTGATTAGAGTAATTAAATCCTCAGCCATTTTAAGCATCTGTCTCTTAGGCATGGGGCCTGGAGATGGGCCCTGTGTAACTGGTCTCTTAGGGTGCATGGTTGCTTTAGACTTGGCGAAAGCCTTGATGGAGAAGGAAGAGGAAGGTCTGAAGACACCTTGAGTGGAGGTGGACCTGTCCACATTCTGTGTTTCAACGCCAAGAGTGGCTTCGGTATCTGTAGTCGGTGTGTGGACCGAGGAGCCTGCGACCTCAGGTACAGGAGACACCGCCAAAGATGTCGTCTGTAGTCAGGGGCTGCGTAGGCGCCTCACTGAGAACCGGACCACGTGTAGTCTGCTTTGGCGTGGTGTCGGTAGAGGCCGCGGACCTAGAGTGTCGGTCCTTGTCTTTGCGTTTTTTAGACAAAACCGGTGTCGGAGTATCCGACGACATGGTATAGTTAAAAGCTTTCCCAAAAAAAATACTGGGCGAACTCCGCCTGACGCTTAATAGTGCGTTTGTTGAATGTAGCAAAACAGTGACAGGCAGAGACGTCGTGGTCTGGGCCTAAACAAGGTATACAGAGGGAATGGAAATCCTTATGCGGTATTTGCTTCCCACAAGAAATACAATTATTAACTTTGTCTGACATCGGTCTGAGGCAAGAAACGTTTCCCCAACGGGGTACTTAGCTTTTAAGAAGACTTCGGTTTTCCAAATTTTTCGTAATCTCAGGAGCTGGCCGACCGGCACTTGCGAACTGCTTCTGCTTCGGGCACCGCGCGGCAAGAAAGACTGAAGAACATGGCGTCGGCTGGTTCTTTTATACCCCTGTCGCACTGACGTCAGGGAAGAAGCGACGACAACCGACGCCGGACCTAGACTTTGGAATTCGGCCGACCGAGGACCCGCCTGACTGCAGGAGAACCCATCTGTTATGACTGCAGCTGTATGCACGATGAACATTATACAAGGAGAGTAGATAAGTACAGTTGTGTACCTACCATAAATGTAGATGTTGGAGTGTATTCACTGTTGCAGTCATTACACTAGGGTTATCCTGCGAGCAGGCGACCCGCAGTCAGCCCGAGTTCCAAAGTCTTGGTCCGGCGTCGGTTGCTGTCGCCTCTTCCCTGATGTCAGTGAGCCAGGGGTATAAAAGTTGCAACCGATGCCATTTTCTTCAGTTTTTCTTGCCCCAGATGTCAGGTGCCCCCAGATAGGAAGGCTGGAAAGATAAAATTATGCCAAAAAACATGCATATATTACTATAAACATTTCCTTCATCTACAAGCAAATGCATCACATAGGTTGTATAGAGTTGTGAAGTACAGAAAAGTCCCAGCAATGAAAAGGGGGATGGTGGGTGGGTAACCTGCACTGCAACAGTGAATACACTCGAACATCTACATTTATGGTAGGTACACAACTGTACTATGTTCATCGTGTTTCACTGTTGCAGTCATTACACTTGGGTAGAATCCCAAAGCTGAGGTTGGGCGGCTGGGTCTAAACTGGATTTGGAGAGGCTACCAGGCCCTGCAGAACTGCAGTGGCAAAGCCTACTCTGGATTTAGAGTAGAGAGGTAAGTGGTAGTGCTTGGTGAAAGTGTGCACTGAGCTCCAGGTTGCAGCTTCTAAAATGTCTTTGGTTGGTACTCCTCTGAGAAAAGCTGCTGAAGTGGCTGCTGCTCTGGTAGAATGAGGCCTAATGCCCCTAGGCACTGATTTGCCATGTTGTGCATAACAGAAGCGGATGCAGTGGCCTATCCATTTTGAAATTGTCTGCTTTGTAATAGGCTTTCCTTGTGATCCTGCAGCATAGGCTACAAACAGTTGCTCAGTTTTTCTGAAAGCTTTTGTTTTGTCCAAGCAGAATCGTAGCTGTGTGTATATCCAAAGTGTGCAGAAGTCTCTTCCCTTTATTCTGGGGATTTGGGTAGAAAGTAGGTAAATGAATGGTTTGGTTCAAGGCCACATTGGAGACCACTTTTGTCATGCATGTTGGGTTTGTCCTAAGCGAGACCCTGTCCTGATGAAAGGTTCCACAGCCATTAATGCCTGTAACAATGAGACTCTTCTTGCTGAAGTTATTGCTAGGAGCAGAGCAGTTTTCCATGATAAGATTTTTAGATCAGCTGTGCTGGCTGGTTCAAAAGGAGGCAGTGTGAGTTTTTCTAAAACAAAACTGAGATCACAAGTTGGTATTGGTGCTCTCCTTGGGGGTCTTATATTTTTTGCCCCTCTAAGGTACTGTCGTAGTAGAGGATGTGAAAAAATAGGAGGTTCGGTATTGTAATGAGCTGAAATGGCAGAGGCATGGATTTTAATTGATGAGAAAGATAGGCCTTTGTCCAGCATCTCAGGTAGGTATTGTAAAATCTGAGGTATATTAGGGACAAGTGGTTCAAGCCCTTGTGCCTGGTTCCAGGCACAGAATCTCTTCCATTTTTCTGCACAAGATTCCCTAGTGCTGGGCCTCCTGGCTTCTAAAATTACATCCATAACAGCTTTAGAGAGAGGTGCAGTTTAAGTGGCTACATTATCTGCCATGCTGCCAGATTTAAGGTTCTGAGTTGACTGTACAGAATCTGATTGTTTTGTTGTGTGAGAAGATGCGGAATTTGAGGTAGAGGCCAAGTTGGGCCTTGAGACAAGTTCTTTAGGATTGGGTACCAGTGCTGGCGTGGCCAGTCCGGGGCAATCAGGGTAATTTTTGGCCTTTCTTGTCTGACTTTTAGGAGTACCTTGGTAAGGAGACGCATTGGAGGGAAGGCATAGACTGTCAGGCCTTTCCAGCTGAATGACAGAGCATCCACTTTCCATGCTTGAAGAGGGATAAGTTCTTGTGCAGAATTTCTGTATTTGGTAATTGTGAGGGGAGGCAAAAAGATCTATGTCTGGGCGTCCCCATTTCCTCGTTATCATGCTGAACACCTGTGGATTTAGTTTCCATTCGTGAGGATCCAGGAGATTTCTGCTTAGTTCGTCTGCCAGTGTATTTTTTGTTCCTGGCAGGAATTGTGCCTGCAGATGTACTTGATAGGTCAGTGCTGTGTTCCACAAAGTCATGGCTTGCCTGCATAGGGGGTAGGAATGTGTGCCCCCTTGCTTATGTACCACATAACTGTGGTATTGTCCGTCTTTATTAATAGTTGTCCTGGATGTAGTAGGTCCTTGAAAGCTGTCAGGACATTCTGTACAGCTAGCATCTCTTTTTGATTGATGTGAAGATGCATTTGTTCCTTGGGCCACGTGCCCTGAATACATTTTCCTGCCATATGTGCTCCCCAGGCATAATCCGATGCATCCGTTGTTGTCTGCCTGGCTGTGGGTAAAGTGAAGGGCTGTCCCTTGTTGTGGTGACAGGCCTGGGCCCACCATCGAAACTCCTGTTGTAGGCAGGGAATTAAAAGTTATTACTGTCTCCAGGCTGTGGCAATGCTGAGTCCAAACACTTTTTAGATACCACTGTAGTTTCCTCATATGCAGTTTTGCATATGGAATTAGTAGAATGCAGGATGCCATGAAGCCCAGGGCCTGCAGAATTTTTCTTGCAGGGAGCTGGGTTTTTGTTGCCATCATTTGAAAGTAATGAGTCAGTTGCCTTTGTCTGGCATGAGATAAGCCATCTGGGCAGTTGTATTTAAGCTTGCACCCAGGAATATTATCTCGAGAGGGCACTAGTTTTGATTTATTTTTGTTTACTGTGTACCCTAGGCAAATTAGCAGTCTTTTTACAAACGCCAGATGCTTTAGAAGAATGTCCTTGCTCTCTGCTTGAATAAGGCAGTCGTCCAAGTAGGGGTATATTTGAATTCCTTTTTGTCTGCAAAATGCAATTACTGGTGCCAGGCATATTCAGAAGACCCCGGGCGCAGTAGATAAGCCAAAGGGCAGTGCAGAGAATTGGTAATGCATTGAGCCTGCTATGAATCTGAGGTATCTTCTGCAAGATAGTCTGATTGGGACATGCAGGTATGCCTCCTTGAGGTTCAAAGTAACTAGCCAAGCCTTCTTGCCCAGCACGGGCAGAAGTTGATGTAGTGTTAACATTTTGAATTTTGGAACATCCAGGAAAGTATTTAGGATGGACAGGTCCAGTATTGGTCTCTAGGCTTTGTCCTTTCTGGGTACTAAGAAAAGTCTTGAGTAAAATCCTTGTCCCTGTTCTTGCTGTGGAACTTTTTGAATAGCTCCCATGTCCATAACAGCAGCAATCTGTTTTTGTGCCTCTGCCCATTGATTTTGTGGCAGGTCTGGCATACCTTTTGGTTTTGGAAGCGTGTGGAAGTGGAACCTGTAAACCCTGAGAAACAATATTCAGCACCCATTGGTCCTGGGTGATCATGTGCCAATTTTTTGAGAAAAGTGCTAGCTTCCCCCCTAGGGGTGCTGTCAAAAGGCAAGTGCTTGGCATTTGTAGAGAGAAGTCATTGGGACTGTTTCCTATAAAGTTGTGATTTGTCTTCCCCCTCCTTTGGGGGCTGAAGCACCCCATTGTTTAGGTTTGTAGGAGACTTGGGGCCGAGATCTGACTCTTGGGCGTCTGTATCTGCCTCTTTGTGGCCTGTCTGACACTGGAAAGGACCAATTTGTTGAAGGCCAGTTTCTACTAAATCTAGGTGGTTGAACCTGTAAGAAATCTTTCACTGTCTGCACTGACTTTGCTTTATCCTCCATTTTCTTTAATACCTCTTCTGCCTTATCACCAAACAAAGTATCATGCTGTAATGGAGCATCCAATAATTTTACTTTAACATGGTCAGGTAAACTTTGTTCTTTCAACCAAGCATGCCTTTGAATAACAGAGCCTGTAACTGCGGCTCTACAAGAAGCCTCTAATGAATCAAAACCACACTGCAAAGTATGCTTTCCCACTTGTTCAACTGCATGCAATAAATCCTGCATTTCCTTACTGTCAGGACCTTCTGTATTTGAAACCATTTTCTGTTTTAACAAAGACATGAGGTACTGTTGGTCTCTAAGCATGTGAAACTGACAGTTTAAAGCTCTTACAGTTAAAGTAGCAGAAGTGTAAACTTTTTTCCCCCATCTGTCCAAAGCTCTGGAATCCCTATCCGAGGGGACAGGATTTTTAGCAGTGGAAGCCTTAACCCCTTTAGGACCCTGAGAAATTGTTTCTGGGTCTGCAACAGGGTTTTTGTAGAGAAATTTATGAGAATCAAGGGCTCTGTAGTACCTGTATGGCTTAACTGGTGCAGGGGGTAAAGAATCTGGAGACAGACTGGATTCAGAGAAAACAAACAATATCAAGCACAGGGGGGATAGCCAGGGCCTGTGCTGAGGCAATAAAAGGAAGTCTCTGAGCCTTTTCTTGGATTCTGAATAATCCTGGCTCTCCCAATGGAAACGCTCCCTCATGGTATGCAGAGCTTCCCCAAAGGAGTAATCCTCAGGCGGAGAGGCTGAAGGTATGGACTCTTCTGCATCAGAGTCCTCATAGGGAGGGAGAGAATATCCCTGATCAGAAGAGGAATCAGAGGAAATGGAAACCTGGTCAGAGGAATCATAAATCAGTGTCTTGCCTAGGCCTTTTGTCAGGAGGGGGATGGGAACCCCTGATTAAAGTAATTAGGTCTTCAGTCATTTTAAGCATCGCTTCTTTGGCATGGAGGACTGTTCTGGAGAATGCTGTACTTGTTTCCTAGTCTTTAATGGTGTGTTTGACTTTGCCTTTGCTGCTGTAGTGGGCTTAATTGTAAGCTATGAAGGTCTGAAAACACCCTCAGAAGCTGATGCCTGCGCAGCGTCTCCGGACCCATCTGAGGGTATTGTGTCCGTAGACCCAATACCCAGAGTTTCCACAGGCCTCGGTGTCTCCACATGGCTGTCTGTTACGGCCTGTGGCTCTGACGTAGCGGGTGTCAGGGGCTGCGAAAGCACCTCACCGAGAACCGGCAACTGGCCTAGAAGAGACTTTGTCGTTGGTTTTCGACCTCGGATGCCTGTCCTTTTCTTTGTCTTTGCGTTTTTTTATAAAATTCCAGTCATCGGTTGTTCTGACGGCATTATGTAATTAAACCTTCGGCCAAAATAATGTAAAGCAAAATCAAACCGACGTTTAATAGTGCGTTTATTGAATCTAGCACAAAACCGACAACTAGTGACATCATGGTCAGGGCCTAGGCAAGGAATACAGAAAGAGTGAAAGTCTTTATGAGGTATTTGAGATATATATGAGGTAAAACTACAATCCACTCTGCTACAGGCCCCATGAAGGCTCAGTGTCTCTCCAACCTAACACCACTCTTAAGTATTCAACTCCGGTACCACCTTTAACATTCCTATAAGAAAAGTGCAGTCCGGGTCTGAACTGTCTGCAAACAGCTACAGTTAACTTTGAGTATGTGTCTAACTTGTTTGAGCCAATCTTCATTTTCCCCTGGAGAGCACGGTGCTTTGGCTGTAAGCAGCCCACACACACACACACACACACACACACACACACACACACACACACACACACACACACACACACACACACACACACACACACACACACACACACACACACACACACACACACACACACACACACACACACACGTCTTCCACTTTCTCTTATTCCCTTCTGTTAGCAAATAGTATCAATAGTTATTGATCAGTTGATCAATACTGTGTGTTTATTTAAACTATACCACAGTAGCCTACTGATACAAGGTTATCCTGGTTTTCCACCTGAGAAATTAAGACAAGACTTACAGTTTGAGCAGTCCTTGGTCAATTGTGATTGTTCTTAACACATACTTGTCTTGCTTTGGCTCATTAGCAGCAGTACAAAGAACTGCCTGCTCACACCCTTGTTCTCCCCTCCCCTGTTTATTACCTTAAGACAATCCCAGAGTTAATAAATATTACCTGTGGCAGGCACCATTTGTAAAACTACAATCCACTCTGCTACAGGCCCCATGAAGGCTCAGTGTCTCTCCAGTAAGTGTTTTACAACTGTAAATGCCTATTTATGTTGAATTGTATTAGACATTTTACAACTGTATATGTTTATGTTGAATTTCAAGCCTGTACTCCAATCTGCTTACTTACACTATCAGACTATTTACCCCACTCATAGGACCAAAAACTGGGACTGGGTTAGCCCTTCGCTGGGCTCGCAGCTCCCTCCCTGCCCCTTATCCCACCCGCCCCCACTGTGTCTACATTTATAGCCACTAGGCCACACCCCTACTTCCTCTCCAACCTACACAACTTCCTCTCCAATTCCCCCCCCCCACCACTTTACTGTTCAACCACTACTATTCCTCTGAAGCACACTGACCCCACCCATTGATGACATATAACATGTCTATAAATAATTATAAACTCCTTCCTCTTATCTTACCACTCTTAATTCTGCCATACTTTCTTACTAGCTATGAAAATCTCACATTCGTAGGTTTCTCTTATCCAAAATGCCAAACCAAGACCCCCCTACCTCCACTGACTGCGGAACTTGCCCACTACTACACTACCCCAAAAATTATAAATTCCAACCACTTGCTTCTAAAAAAACCACTCCAATCAACACCAAAATCCAAATATGAACTAAAACTACTATTCAAAGTTATTAGACTACTAGCGTATCTATCAGGTTTTACCTCATATCATGCGTTCCGGCCCCAAAACCCGGACAACACCAAGAAGAAAGGAGGAGGGGTATCCATATTCATCAAGGACACCCACACCTCAAGATTGGTGGCATTGCACGATGCATCGGAAACCATCCAGGTGCAGTTAACCATAGGCAAGACTGCTCTGCAAATTGTAGCATGTTACAGGCCACCCTCGCAAACTCAGGAACCTCATATGGCCTTCCTGAAAACACTGGAGGGGATAAATGTATCTCCAACCACCATCATACTAGGTGACTTCAACTACCCAAATATAGACTGGGAACACTACTCAAGCCCAAACACTCTAGCCCAAAAGTTCCTGGAATTCATAAACTCAAATGCCATGGAACAACTAGTCACCATCCCCACAAGAGGAGAGAACATACTTGATCTCATCATCACAAACATGGGAGCACAATGTTCAGTGCCAGAAGTATACCCCTCACTGGTGAGATCTGATCACAAACTAATCTCGCTGGAGGTCCTCATCCCGCCCCACCGAAATGAAAAGACCACAGTAAAGAATTTCTCGAAAGCCGACTTCACACTCCTAAAGACTAGTGTGGTCTCCTTTAAGGCCCCTGAGCCAGCGGTTAACATTACTCAAACCGCAGAATCACTGACAAATGCCTTCTACCAGCACCTGCAGGCTGCATGGATCAGGCAATCCCAAGCAAAACAAAGACTCTTTGTACCAAAGGCAAGCGTCCAGTTTGGTGGACCCCACCCATAAACAAACTCTACAACAAAAGGAGAAAGCTACTACAAGATAGAGCAAAATCCTTAAAAGGTAAGACACCGCTGATCACTATAAGTAAAAGCTGAGAGCTCTCATAAAATCATCCAAAGCTAATTTTGAGAGAAAAATAGCTAAGGACTCTAAAGACAACCATAAGGCATTCTTTAGCTATGTCAGAAACCTAGGAGGAAACTCCCAGATATGCTCAGAATTAGTTCATAATGATGTGAAGATTACTGATCCTACAGACATTGCCAACATACTGGCTGACAGGTTCAGTGCAAACTTCTCCCCTCCCCTAAAGGAGAGATATCTATACCAAATGATTGTAGCCCCCCAAACATCTCTAACGCCCATGTGAGAACTGCTCTCACCAAGGCAAAGAACACAGCATCCATGGGACCTGATGGTGTCCCCGGCTGTGTGCTCCATGAACTCAACGAGGAATTAAATCCACAGTTAGGACAGCTGTTTAATCTTAGTCTCGCCTCGGATCATTACCAGGAATGGCACACAGCGACTGTGGTCCCACTCCACAAAGGCGGCGCTTCCACCGACCCTGGAAATTACCGCCCCATTAGCTTGACAAGCCTTATCTGCAAAGCCATGGAGAGGATCATAATGGATCTCATAAATAAAGACATAGGAATTTGCAGACTTTGGATTCAACCCAGTTTGGCTTTGTCAAAGGCAGATCATGCCTTCTAAACTTGGTCGACTTTTTGAAAGAGTCACCAAGGCCATTGATGAGGCAAAGGCAGTCCATACAGCCTACCTAGACCTGGCGAAGGCTTTCGATACAATACCCCACTCGGGTATCATTGAAAAACTCATCAACTTAAATGTAAACCCATACATTACAAGATGGGTTGCAAACTGGCTGAGCGACAGAACACACAGGGTCAGGGTTGCTGGTGCCATGTCAGACTCAAAGCCTGTCACAAGTGGTGTCCCACAGGGCTCAGTCCTGGGCCCACTCTTGTTTGGCATCTACTTTTCTGAAGTACAAGCAAACACAGGAGGGTTATGGCTGACAAAGTTTGCAGATGACTGCAAACTGGGTGCCGTAGTTGAAAACACATCCGACACAGATATCCTCCAGAAGGGTCTCACAGAAACGGATAACTGGTGCCAGAGCCATGGCCTTAAGTTAAATGCCAAGAAATGCATAGTCATACCCTTCGGGAAAAATAAGGTCACCCCTAGCTACCAAATAGGTGGCAATCCCTGAACACAGAAGAAGTTATTAGGGACCTAGGAACCCAGGTTGACAGTAGCCTTTCATTCGACAGTCATATTGCTAAAGTGGTTAGGAAGACCTTCTACATTGCCCACCTTATCATGAAGGGATTCACATCCAGATCAAGGGAAGTCATGGTCCCCTATACTCATCACTCATCAGCCCAATGGTTGAGTTCAATGCCCCATTTCGAATGTACCTGACCCGACACTTGCAGCAGCTGGAGAGGCCACAAAAGTTCCTCACCAAAAGGATAAAGGGTCTCAAAAATCTGTCTTATGCTGCCCGACTGAAAGAACTCCAGTTATATTCAGTTGCGTACCGCTTGCTCAGAGGGGACCTATGCCTGACATACAAGGCAATGTCAAACCCAGACCTGATGAACATGCTTCATCTCAAAAAATCTAGATCCCTCAGAGCCACAAGGGTGGGAGACTTAAACCTAGACACGGTTATTAATAGGACGTGCTGGAGGGATAGATTCATCACCCAAAGACTCCCTATGCTGTGGAACAAAATCCCGGTTTATGTGAGGCAAAGCACCTCGCTGGCCTTGTTTAAGAGAAATCTTGACCAATGGATGGGAGATCGCAGATACACCCCAGGGGTTACCTCAGTGT
Source organism: Protopterus annectens (assembly GCF_019279795.1). Lineage (NCBI taxonomy): Eukaryota > Metazoa > Chordata > Ceratodontiformes > Protopteridae > Protopterus > Protopterus annectens. Next base: position 479,419,878 of record NC_056739.1, read on the forward strand.
CACTGCTAGACAGAGGCACAGCTAAATAATGGGCATAGTTTCTCCTACCTAAAGGGGAGGCGTAAGCCACAAAACTATGGGCTAGGCTTATAAATGCCCTCGGGCAGATAGCCTAGTATGAACCTATGAACCTATGAACCTATGAAGAAAAAACATAACCAAAGATGGGGACATCCATCCTAATCCAGGCCCAACCTTAACTCAAAATCCTACCAGCCCACCACTCTCCCACCGACTGGTCAACTCCCTCCTAATATGCCACTTAAACATTAGAAGCCTAAACAATAAGATACATAGCCTGCATGCTGTACTAGCCACATACCTCCCCAACATAATGTGTCTATCTGAAACATGGCTCCGGCCATCAACCAAAGACAATGAGATCCTGCCTCCTGGTTACAATATACTTAGGGCAGATAGAGTAAAGAAAAGAGGAGGTGGAATAGCCGTCTTATATAATAGCACACTTATCATAACTAACCCTATACAACCACCCCAGGTCTCTAACGCTGAAATACTAGCTCTAAAAATTCTACTAAATAATCATAAGGGCATTAACCTAATTGTCACCTATATTCCCCCTGGGAACAATGTAGAAACACTAGAGGTCATTCTACATTGGATAGCCAACAACTACCCTCAAGAAGCCATTGTCCTGGGCGATGTTAATATTGACTGGAACCAATGCACAGCACAGTCCAACCCCATCCCTGTTAACCTACATGGATTCTCTCAGATATCATCTACCACACGTACAGGTAACAATAACCAAAAAGAGAGTATACTAGACTGGATACTCACCAATAGTCATCCCCAGAACTATATGTCTGGAACTCTCCCTAATGATCTTAGTGATCACCTGCTCACATACATCATGAAAGACAAAATTAATTGTACAAGCTTACCTATTTATAGGTCTATCAGATCCAAGAAAAACTTTGACCCAACTAAATTTCAACTTGAACTCAAATCATGTAACTGGACAAAACTAAAGTTCCTTCCCCTCGATGAGGCAGTGTCATCATTTAACAATTCATTTCTTACTATTCTTGACTCACATGCCACTAAACGCTCAATAAGAATTAAAACTCAACTAGCACCCTGGCTAACAGACACCAAAACCAAAACAACAACTAGAGACAAAGCGTGGGATAAATGGCGCACTACCAAACTACCCCTAGATCGTATCAAATTCCAACAACTTAGAAATGAGACTAAAAAATCCATCATACTAGATAAGAAAAATTACTTCTACAATCTGCAACATAAACATCAGAATAACCCTCAAAAGTACTGGGCAGGCATAAATAATCTTCTCCAACCAGGCAAATCCACTACTCCGACCCCAGGAACATTATCTGACAAGAGCCAAGAAGATATAGCCAATTCATTCAATACTTTCTTCACAGAAACCATCCAGTTATTAGCTAACCAACTTTCTCCTCCCCACACTTCTATAAACACTATACCCGACTCACCACTCTCTTAACTTCCAGCCAGTGTCCACATCCTTTATCAGATCCCTTTTGAAAAAACTGAAGCCAACCACCCTTTCAGCCGATCTTCTGCCGGCTGAATACCTGCAAATTGCTGCAGATGTCGTAGCCTACCCTATCTCAATCCTAACAGAACCATAACGGAGGCCTCAATCCCCTCAATTTGGAAAATATCCTATGTTATTCCACTCCACAAAGGAGGTTCATCCACAGAACTATCCAACTATAGACCTATAGCCATACTATCACCACTTGCCAAAATTATGGAAAAGTGCATGCACAACCAACTAATGCTCTATCTAACCCAAAATAAACTACTCACAGACTCTCAACATGGATTCAGACCCCATCATAGTACAACCACTGCCCTCCTCTCTTTTACTGAAAACATTAATCTTAACCGGAATAATAAAAAAATATCCTCCGCTCTCTTCCTGGACCTATCGAAAGCCTTTGATATGGTAAACCATCAGTTACTTCTATATACTTTAAAAACCCTGTATCTAGATACTCCAGCCCTTGACTGGTTTCAAGCTTACCTCACTGGGAGACAACAAGCAGTAATGTGGCAAAACAAGCTCTCCTGCCTACTACCAAATACCATAGGAGTTCCTCAAGGTTCCATATTAGGACCTCTCCTCTTTTCAGTCTTCATAAACTACATCCAAACAGTCATCCCTGAAGCCACCTGCATTCAATATGCAGATGACTCTACTATAATATGTTCCAATGCCTCTCTTGCAAATCTACTAACTACCACCCAACATAGCTTCACCAAAGTCGAAAACTGGCTTGCCAACCATCTCCTGATCTTAAATCCAAACAAAACCAAGTTACTTCTCTTCTACCCAACCAATAGATCTCAGACTGAAAACTTCACTATAAAATCCAATAATGGGACCATCATCTCCCCAGACACCTATACAAAGCTATTAGGAGTAAACATTGACAATAAACTCAGATTTGATATACATATCAACCAAGCCATTAAGTCAGTCAACAAGAAACTTGGGACCCTATATAGAATTAAAGCCTTCCTTACTCCGAATGCCAGGGCAGCCACAGCCCGTTCACACCTTCTCTCTACCCTACTATATGCCTCTCCTGTCCTCACTCACCTTAACAAATCTGATCTGGCCAAGCTCTCATCCTGCTACAATCACATTGTCAGGTTCGTTACAGGCCTACCCTACAGAACACACCACTGTACTAACCTGAAAAAGCTTGGATGGATAGAATTCCCACACCTTCACCAGTCCCAACTCATAGAGGCCCTCAAAATCCTTAAACAACCTGAGAATACCCCAGCACTAAAAAACTTAATGACTCCCTACTCCAATCCAAGCTGCCTTCGCTCAGCAAACAGACTCCTTGTCCAAACAACTAAATCTTTCAACCTAGGTGGTGACGCGCTATTTGCCAACACCACTGGTAAAATATGGAATTCTCTCCCAAATAACATCACGCTTGCAACTTCTCTAAGTCAATTTAAAAATAGTCTAAAACTCCACTTCAAGTCACACTGGCTATGTCCTTGCTCAAACCCAGACTAGCTCTGTGCCATTAACTAAAACAAACAACTAGCTAAGATAAGTACTTTGTATACTGTGATAAAGAAATATGTATCCTGTCTAACTCTGTCATTATACTGCCTACCGTCCTTGCTAATATGTTATTAATGTTACATTTGTAGTAATCTCAGAAATAGTAATGGCAGTCTTGTACTTGTATGCAAATAGCCTATGTTTTTGTTAAGTTCTTTCAGCTCATTTACTGTACCTAATTATCAATGTAACTCTGTTGGAGCTTTTCTCCCCGGGCCTCCGCTGAAAAAGGACATGTATCCAGTCGGACCATCCCGGTTAACAAATGTAAAATAAAATAAATAAAATAAATTTGCTTCCCACAAGAAATACAATTATTAACTTTTACTGACATCGGTCTGGAACAAGAAAAAGTTTCCCCAACGGGGTACTTAGCTTTATTGAAGACTTCGGTTCTGAAACTCAATTTTGAAAATCTCAGGAGTCAGCCAACCGGCACTTGTGAACTGCTTTTGCTTCGGGCACTGCGCGGCAAGAAAGACTGAAGAAAATGGCGTCTGTTGCAACTTTTATACCCCCTGGCGCACTGATGTCAGGGAAGAGGTGACAGCAACCGATGCCGGACCAAGACTTTGGAACTCAGGCCGACTGCCGGTCGCCTGCCAGCAGGATAACCCTAGTGTAATGACTGCAACAATGAAACACGAACGTCCTGGTAGAGCACTGTATGATATTTCACAACTGGAAAAAAAGAGTAGATAAATGTTTACGTTTTCCATACATACATTCAAGCAAATATACATGCAATGCACGCACACACACACACACACACACACATATATATATAATACATATATAATATATATATATATATATATATATATATATATATATATATATATATAAAATACATATACACACGCGCACACATGCACACTCATATATAGGTTATTGCTCACACATGGATAGGTATAGTTAAGAAGGTGTTTGTGTTGTCCAGGACAGATGGTGTGTAGAAATAGTAAGTGGACGAGGCTTCAGGGGGTCAGTTACCGGTGCATAAATGGTTGGTGAAGAGGTATGTTTGAAGTAGGCTTTTGAAGGAGAGTGTGGAGTTTTGTATCTGAGGTCAGGGGGAAGGTTGTTCCATACTTTTGCTATTTCATGGGCAAATAGTGAAAGTAAAGAATAAATGGTTTGCTTGGAAACAGCTAAATCTAAAGACCTAGGTTGAAAAGAAACAAAAAGCTGATCAGATTTACAAAAAGCTTTACTCCTATCCAAATACTAGAGTTGTCTATGCAAATCAAAGGTGTGCAAAACTTTCTCATTAGCAGACTGCGGAGAAAAAGTGGACAAAAGACTACACTGATTAAGACACAACTCATTAACCACCTTGGGCAGAAAAATATTAGTACTGTCCTTATGGAAAAGGAAAACTAGAGGAACAGCCATTAACGTCCTGCAGCTCAGACAGCCATCTTGCAGAAGTGGCCAAAAGGGTCTACTTTACATAACAAAAGACCACATAACTGAGCAGATAAAGTACAGTTGTGTACACTTACCATAAATGTAGATGTTAGAGTGTATTCACTGCTGCAGTCATCACATTTGGGTTATCTGCCTGCAGGTAGCCCTCAGCCAGCCTGAATACTAGAGTCTTGGGAATTCTGCATTGGATGCTGTAGCTTCTTCCTTGAAGTCAGGTCATCAGGGGTATAAAACATGCAGCTGACGCAATTACATCAGTTTTTCTTGGCCCAGATGTCAAGTGGTCCATATAATAGGAAGCAAATATAAGGTAAGGAACCCCCCCCCCCCCCCCCCCCCAGCAAAAAGCAAATACACATGATATAATATATACCAAATAGGATAGGTAAAAGATAAGAGAAATCAGGGGGCTGGAGGAAGGGCAACTAGAACTGCAACAGTGAATACACTCTAACATCTACATTTATGGTAAGTGTACACAACTGTATTATGTTCTTCGTGTTTCACTGTTGCAGTCATCACATTTGGGTCGATTCCCACAGCTAAGGAAGGATGGAGGTATTTAAAGAGCATTAGGGCTAGCAATCAGGCCCTGTAAGACTGCTGTGGCAAATCCAGCCCTGGGATTTAGAAAAAATAGGCAAGTGGTAATGCTTGGTGAAAGTATGTAGAGAGCTCCAGATTGCAGCTTCCAGGATGTCCCTGGTAGGGACTGTTCTGAGGAATGCAGTAGAGGTAGATGCAGCCCTGGTGAAATGTGTTCTTATCCCCTGTGGGGTAGGTTTTCAGCTGTGCTTGTAGCAGAAATGGATGCAATGTGCTATCCATTTGGAAATTGTTTGCTTTGAAATGGCCTTCCCCTCTGCCCCTGCAGCAAAGCTGACTAGCAGCTGGTCAGATTTTGAGAGGCTTAGTCCTGTCCAAATAGAATCTAAGCTGTCTGTGCACGTCCAGAGAATGCAGTATCATTTCCCCTTTATTCTGGGGATTAGGGAAAAAAAGTTGGCAAATGAATGGATTGGTTCAGAGCCACACTAGACACCACCTGGGCAATAATGGATTAGTCCTGAGGGAAACCCTGTCTGCATGGAAGATAATGAAGGGTTCCATTTGTCATAAGGGCCTGCAGTTCAGACACCCTTCTTGTAGAAGCAATGGCTAAAAGAAAAGCTGTTTTCCAAGAAAGGAATTTCAATTCTGCTGTAGCAACTGGTTCAAAGTGGGGAAAGAGTAGGTTTTTCCAACACAAAGTTAAGGTCCCAAGCTGGAATGGGGGCCTTAAATTTTTGGCCCCTCTAAGGAATTGTTTTATCAGTGGATGAGAAAAAAGGGGTGGCTCAGTATTATGATGAGCTGAGATGGCTGAGGCATGAATCTTAATTGGAGAGAAAGATAGGTCTTTGTGGAGCATTTCTGTTAAGTAATCTAGAATGAGGCAAGCTGGACACAGTTTTGTCCATACCCCAAGAGTGGCTCCAGGAACAGTCTCTTTTCCACTTTTTTGAATAGGAATTTCTAGTATTAGGCCTCCTTGCCTCAAGAATGACATCCAGTACCTGCTTACTGAGGGCTGCTGGAGGTGAGCTCAGGGAATTACCAGGCTGCAAGGTTCAGGGTTTAAAGCTGAGGGTGCAGAATTTTGCCCACCTGCTGGGACAGCAGGGAAGGGTTCTGAGGCAGGTGCCATGGTTGTAGCACTGTCAGACTGCGCAAATGGGGGTAAGAGTGCTGGCGTGGCCAGTCCGGTGCAATCAGTGTTGCCCTTGGCTTGTACTGTTTGATCTTTTTAAGAATCTTCGAGAGAAGGGGGGGGGGGCATAAACTGAGAGGCCTTCCCAGGTGAAGGACAGGGCATCCACTTTCCAAGCTTGACCGTGGGGAGTTCTGGTGCAGTATTTGTTCAATTGGTAGTTCTGAGGGGAGGCAAACAGGTCTACCTCTGGAGTCCCCCATTTGTTCCTCAAAAGCTTGAATATTTTGGGTTCCAGTCTCCATTTGTGTGGATCCATGAGATTTCTGCTTAAGCCACTGCCAGTGAATTTAGCTTGCCCGGCAGAAATTGAGCTTGTAGGTTCACTTGGTTGCTCAAGGCTGCGCTCCACAGAGCCATGGCTAGTCTGCAGAGTGGGTAGGAATGGGTTCCCCCCTGCTTGTTTATGTACCACATAACTGTGGTGTTGTCTGTCTTTACCAATAGTTGTCCTGGCATAAGGTCTTTGAAGGCTGTCAGGGCATTCTGTACAGCTAACATTTCTTTCTGATTGATATGTAGGTGCATCTGTATTGGGTTCCATTTGACCTGAATGCACTGCCCTGCCATGTGAGCCCCCCCATGCATTATCTGATGCATCTGTTAGGGTTTGGGTGGCAGGGGGTAGAGTGAAAGGGTGTCCCTTGTTGTGGTAGCAGGCCTCTGTCCACCAAAGGAACTCTGCCCTTAGGCAAGGAATAATAGGAATCCTTGTTTCCAGGTCCTGAGAATGTTGACACCACAGACTTTTTAGATACCACTGAAGTTTCCTCATATGCAGTCTTGCATATGGAATAAGCAGAATGCAAGAGGCCATGAACCCCAGGGCTTGCAGGATCTTCCTTGCAGATAAGCTGGGGTTTTGTGGCCAGTAGGTTGTCAAATAAGCTTGTTTCTCTGTAGTGAGGAATGCCATCTGGGAAGTTGTGTTCAAGGTTGCTCCCAGGAATACAATCTGTTGGCAGGGAAATAGGTGCGATTTCTTCTCGTTTATGGTGTATCCCAGTGAAGTTAGAAGTCTCTTTACAAATGCCAGGTGCTGTAATAGCAAGTCCTGACTCTCTGCCTGAATCAGGCAATCGTCCAAATATGGGTAAATCTGAATATTTCTCAGCCTGCAAAATGCAATGGCTGGAGCTAGGCACTTTGTGAATACCCTGGGCGCAGTAAATAAGCCAAAGGGAACTGCAGAGAACGGACAGTGCAAGGAGCCTGCCCTGAAGCATATGTATTTCCTGCAAGATTCCCTGATTGGGATGTGCAGATAAGGTTCTTTTAAATCTAGGGTTGCCAAGCCAGGCATCCTTGGCTAGCATAGGAAGAAGCTGTTGAAGAGTTAGCATTTGGAATTTTGGAACCACCAGAAAGGTGTTGAGGATATACAGGTCCAGAATAGGACGCCGGGAGTTTTCTTTTCTGGGAACCAGGAACAGTCTTGAATAGAAACCTTGTCTCCTTTGTTTTGCTGGGACAGGTTGAATAGGTTTGATGTTGAGGAGACAGAGCACTTGTTTTTGGGCCTCCACCCACTGGTTTCTGGGGAAGTCTGGCCATCCACTTTGGGGTGGGAGAGAGTGGAAGTGGAATCTGTGTCCTAGGGAAATTATGTTTAAAACCCATTTGTCTTGGGTAATCAATTTCCAGATTTTTGCATACAGGAAGTTCAGCAAAGCTTGGAACTGTTAAGTTTTAAGTCATTGTGCAATTTTACCATGGGGGGTGGCTTACTACTCCCTGCTTTGGGAGCGGGAGCCCCCCAGTCCTTAGATTTGTGCATAGTCTGAGACTGAATTCTTGGTGGTCTGCTGCTCCTGGGTTTGGACTGAGAAGGCCTGGAAGGGACTGGAAAGGACCAGTTCTTTGAAGGCCAATGCCTACTGAATCTAGGTGGTTGCACTTGTAAGAAATCTAACAGTTTGCATAGATTTAGCCTTTTCCTCCATTCTTTTAAGAACTTCTGCTTTGCTGCCAAAAGGGCGCTCTTGGCTTAAGGGTGCATCCAGTAATTTGGCTTTAACATGATCTGGCAAGTTTTGTTCCTTAAGCCAAGCATGCCTTCTAAGTACAGACCCAGTGACAGCAGCCCTGCAAGATGCTTCTAAAGCATAAAAAAACATGGTTTACCAACTTGGTCAGCAGAATGCATTAACTCTTGTAAATCTGTGTGTTCAGTACAGTCAGGATTCAACATCATTTTCTGTTTAATTAGTCCCATAATATGTTGCTGATACTTTAACATATGAAACTGACAATTTAAAGCCCTAATGGCTAGAGTAGCAGATGTGTATACCTTCTTACCCCATCTGTCTAAAGCCCTAGAATCCCTGTCAGAAGGGGTAGGATGTTTGACACTAGTAGCCTTAATGTTTTTAGGTCCTTGGGAAATGGTCTCTGGATCTGCAGTAGGATTCTTGAAGAGGACTGACAGTCAGGTACTCTGTAGCACCCGTCAAGTTTCCTTGGAGCTGGGGGCAAGGTGACTGGGGTAAGGCTGGATTCCAAGAAAACAATCTACAATCTCCAGAACAGGAGGGATAGCTAGAGGCCGGTGCTGAGGCAAGTATAAGAATTCCCTAAGTCTCTTTTTGGACTGTGAACAGCCCAGACTTTCTCAGCGGAAATGTTCCCAAAGGGTATGCAAGGTTTCACCAAAATAAAGATCTTCTGGAGGGGAAGCAGAGGGAATGGAATCCTCTGCATCAGAATCCTCATAAGTAGATAAGGGTAAATCCTGGTAGTCAGAAGAATAGAGACATCAGATTCCTGATCAGAAGAATCGGAAGGAAAATCAGTTCTAGGTCTCTTAGAGGGGGAAGGCTGGCTTCCCCTAATTAAGGTAATAAGGTCTTCAGCCATTCTAATCATTTGTTTTTGAGGCATATGAGCATAAGAATGCGCTTTGGTCGTCTGTTTTCTACGCTTAGTGAGAACTTTAGGCCCGAGGAATTCAGTATTTTTAGCTTGAAACAAAGTCGCCGGTTTGATATGAAAATCTGTAGGCCTGAACACACCCTCAGAAGCTGGTGCCTGCACAGCGGCTCCGGACCCATCCAAGGTAGAGACATCCACAGGTTCCATAGTCGAAGCATCTTGCGGCATACCGGACTCCGAATGGGTCTCAGCATTGGCCTGCAAATCTGTAGAAGCGGGTATCAAGGGCTGCGAAAGCAACTCACTGAGCACAGGCAGACTGGCGACTAGCTTAATGGAAACATCGTCGGCAGTTTTGGAACTATGCGGTCTGTCTCTACATTTATCCTTATGTTTTTTCGGAAGATCGGTAGTCGGATTGCATAACGAAGCCATTTCAGAGTACAGAGACCGAGAGCTAAAGTATTTAGCTATAAAAATAGCCCAACGATGAATAGTTTGGGCGTTGAACAAGGCACAAAACTGACAGCAAGGGATGTCATGGTCTGAGCCTAAACAGGTGACGCAGTAAGAATGAAAATCTCGGAGGTATTTGCTTTCCGCAGGCAAAACACTTGTTAATTTTTTTTGACATCAGTTAGAGCAAGAAAAAAGGATACCCAACAGGCTACTTATCTTTTTGAAGACTTCAGGTCTGAAACTCGAAAAAGTACAGTTTTGTACCTACCATAAATGTAGATGTCCGATAGATATGCAACTGCAGTCATAACATATGGGTTGTCCTGCCTCAGGCAGCCCTCGGTCGGCCGGATTCCAAAGTCTGGGTCCGACGTCGGCTGATGTCGCATTTCTCTCAGACGTCAGAGCGGCAGGAGTACATAAGCATCAGCCGACGCCATCTTCTTCAGTGTTTCTTGCCCCAGATGCCAGGTGCCCTCCAAGGAAGGCTGTAATCAATTTGGAAGACAAAACAGGTTTCCAGACAAATAAATAAGCAATAAACAGATACACCATAACAGATATCCCCAGCTACGATAACAGGGAGAGGAGTGGACCCAAGGAATAGAGGGGAAGGAGGGAGGGAAAACCCGACTGCAGTTGCATATCTATCGGACATCTACATTTATGGTAGGTACAAAACTGTACTATGCCCTTCTAGAATGCAACTGCAGTCATAACATATGGGCTGAATACCATAGCTTAGCTGGGGGAGGTGGAAAGCACTAAGAAAAGGATGGTGTAGCTATCAATCCCTGCAGGACTGCCGAAGCAAAGCCTGCTCTGGATCTGGAATATAAAGGAAGGTTGTAGTGTTTGGAGAATGTATGCACGGAGCTCCATGTAGCAGCTTCTAGAATGTCTTTTGTAGGCACCCCTCTTAAGAATGCTGTAGAGGTGGCTGTAGCTCTGGTAGAGTGTGGTCTGATATTGGCTGGTACACTCTTTCCATGGAAGGAATAACATAATCTGATGCAATGTCCAATCCATTTTGAGATAGTCTGTTTGGAAACTGCTTTTCCTTGTACTCCAGGGGCGTAAGCTACAAAAAGCTGTACTCCAGGGGCGTAAGCTACAAAAAGCTGATCAGACTTCCTATCGGCCTTGGTTCTGTCCAGGTAGTAGCGAAGCTGTCTGTGAATGTCCAAGGTGTGCAACAGTCTTTCCCCTTTGTTCTCAGGATTGGGAAAGAAAGTAGGCAGGTGAATTGCTCGATTCAAAGAAACCCTAGATACCACTTTTGGCAGAAAACTAGGGTTGGTTCGTAAGGAGACCCTGTCTCTATGAAAGGTAATGAACGGTGGTATTGCCATTAGGGCCTGTAATTCCGAAACCCTTCTTGCTGAGGTAATTGCCAACAGGAAAGCTGTCTTCCATGAGAGGAATTGTAAGTCCACAGAAGCTGCTGGCTCAAAGGGGGGCAGAGTCAGTTTTTCTAGGACAAAGTTGAGGTCCCAAGCTCGTACTGGGGCCTTTCTTGGTGGCTTGATATTCTTGATTTCTCTAAGAAATTGCCTTAACAAAGGATGTGAGAACACAGGTGGATCAGTGCTGTATCTAGCTGAAATAGCTGAAGCATGTATCTTTATAGAAGAATATGAGAGTCCTTTCTGTAGCATATCTGCCAAGTATTCCAGGATGAGTGGGATGTTCAATAATGATGCATCATGACCCTTGCTGGTATTCCAAATGCTGAATCTCTTCCATTTTGCAGAATAAACCTTTCTGGTGGATGGTCTGGTGGCTTCTGTTAATATCCGCTGAACTTCCTTGGAGAGAGATAGATTGAGGTTATTCATGGAATCTCCCAAGCTGTTAGCTGGAGCGTCCGAATGTTGGGATGTACTGTCTTGAAGTTGTTTTGAGTCAAAAGATGGGGCCATTGGGGAAAGGCCCATTTTTTGTTGTGGCATATGCTCCGTAGTAGTGGATACCAGTGTTGTCTTGGCCAGTCTGGAGCTATTAGGATCCCTTTTGGTTTATCTGCTTTGATCTTTAGTAGTACTGTGGTCATCAGTGGCAGAGGTGGGAATGCATAAATCTTTAGGAAGTTCCAGTTGAATGAGAGAGCATCTGTTTTCCACGCTTGTGGATGATATGCCCTTGAACAGAACTTTTGTAGCCGATGATTGAGGTGGGAGGCAAATAGGTCTACTTCTGGCCTGTTCCATGTCGAGGTGAGCCTTATGAAGATTTCTGGATGTAACCTCCATTCGTGGGGATCTAGGAAATTCCTGCTTAGGCCGTCTGCCAGCACATTGTCTTTGCCTGGAACAAACTGGGATTGCAACTGTATGTTTAAGCTCAGTGATTTTTCCCAAAGATTCATTGTCAGTCTGCAAAGGGGGTAAGAATGGGTGCCCCCCTGCTTATGTACAACATGACAGTGGTGTTGTCTGTCCGTATTAGCAGGTGGCCTTGCTGAAGTTGTTGTCGAAAGGCCTCGATGGCATGCATGACTGCCAGCATTTCTTTTTGGTTGATATGCAGATGCGTTTCCTTTGGAGACCATTGTCCTTGAATACATCTGCCCTCCATGTGCGCCCCCCATCCCAGGTCTGAGGCGTCTGTGGTCATTGTTTGTGTTATTTGTGGTTTTTTGAATGACACTCCTGTGTTTGCCTGGCTTACCGAGGCACACCATAGGAATTCCTTTTGTAGGCATGGGATAAGCGGTATGGTTGTCTCTAGGTTGTTGCTGTGTTGAGACCATAAACTTTTTAGGTACCATTGAAGCTTTCTCATGTGTAGTCTTGCTAATGGAACCAGGAGAATGCATGATGCCATGTAACCCAGGGCCTGTAGGAATCTCCTTGCAGTCATCTGGGTGAGCTTTGCCAAACCTTTGAAATAATGAGTTAACTTCTTTTGCTTGTCTTCTGTCAGGTAAGCCATTGAGAGGTTGTGTCTAGATTGGCTCCTAAGAAAGTAATTTGCTGGGATGGCTGCAGTCTTGACTTTTGGAAGTTGACTGTGTATCCCAGAGCCTGTAGCAATTGAATGACATAATCCAAGTTTTTTGTCAAAATCAGTTTGTCGTCCGCTTGTATGAGGCAGTCGTCCAGGTACAGGTAAATTTGGATCCCCTGGAGCCTGCAATGAGCAATTACTGAAGCCAGGCATTTTGTAAACACTCTGGGCGCAGTAGATAAGCCAAATGGCAATGCTGAGAATTGATAATGCTCTGGCCCTGCAAGAAATCTGAAGTATCTTCTGCAGCTGTGTCTGATAGGGACATGCAGGTATGCCTCCTTGAGGTCCAGAGTAATCAGCCAAGACCCCTTGCCCAGCATGGGAAAGAGTTGCTGTAAGGTCAGCATTTTGAACTTTGGTACTATGAGAAAGGTGTTTAATGCGGACAAATCCAGTATTGGTCTCCATTGTGTTTCTTTTCTTGGAACAAGGAACAGTCTTGAGTAAAACCCCTGGCCTTGTTCTTGTGGAACTTTTTCTATTGCATTGATCTGAGCTAGCAGAGAAATTTGCTTGAAAGCCTCTGCCCTCTGGTTTTGCGGTAGGTTTGGCATGCCTTGTTTCCTTGGTAAGGTATGAAAGTGGAACCTGTAGCCTTGGTCTATAATGTCCAAAATCCATTTGTCCTTTTGTCAATCTGTGCCAATTGTCTGAAAACAGAGATAATTTTCCGCCCAAGGGTGCTTCTGTTTGCTCTTTGGTTAGCGGAAGTAGAGGAAAATCATTGGGATTGTCCCTGTGGGGCAGGAGAAGCCCCGGAGTCACTTCTTTGGTTTGCTGGTTGCCACTGTCGTCCCCTGTAGGAACCTCTGTATTGTCCTCTTCCTCGGCCACGCCTGCTTTTGCCCCTTTGAAATCTTTCAGTATTAGGAAAGGACCAGTTTTTTGAAGGCCAATTCCTGCTGAATCTGGGTGGCTGAACCTGGAGGAAATCTTTGACTGTCTGAACTGACTTGGCTTTTTCCTCAATGGTCTTTAATACATCTTTAGCATTAGCACCAAAAAGCTTGTTCTTTTCCAAGGGTGCATCAAGAAGTTTTGCCTTAACATGATCTGGTAGAGGTTGTTCTTTTAACCATGCATGTCTGCGAATGACCGCCCCTGTCATAGCTCCCCTACATGAAGCTTCCAATGCATCATATCCACACTGAAGGAAGTGATTGCTAACTTGCTGAGAGTTGTGTACAGCCTCCTGCAAAGACTTCCTATCTAAAGGATCAGGTGAGGCTAAAGTTTTCTGTAAATCATCTAACAGGAAATCCTGGTATTGAAACATATGAGAGAGACAATTGAGAGCTCTCAGATAAAGTAGTGGAGGTGTAAACCTTCTTCCCCCATCTCTCTAATGACCTAGCTTCCCTGTTAGAAGGCAAAGGATTTTTGGAGGTGGTAGCTGAAAAGTACAGTTTTGTACCTACCATAAATGTAGATGTTCGAGGATCTCCATTGCTGCAGTCCTGACAAATGGGTACTCCGCTGCCCACCATCGGCCCGAATACCAAAGGGCTAGATCTGGCGTCGGTCATGGGCGCCCGAGACTGACGTAGTGTCAGTACAAATGCGCATGACCGACGCCATAACCTCAGTCTTTCTTGCCTCAGACGTCAGAATGCAAAAAACACCACCCAAAAACCCCAATCTAAAAAGAAAAAGGGGGAAGGAGGGAGGGAAAATTGGACTGCAGCAATGGAGATCCTCGAACATCTACATTTATGGTAGGTACAAAACTGTACTATGTTCGTCGTCTCCCATTGCTGCAGTCCTGACAAATGGGTAGAATCCCAGAGCAACGGAAGAAAGGGAGGTTGGTCAACTAAACAGCCTGAGGAGCTGCAGACATGCCCTGTAAGACTGCAGTGGCAAACCCAGCCCTAGACCTAGAATAAAGAGGCAAATGATAATGCTTTGTAAAGGTATGAACAGAACTCCAAGTAGCTGCCTCTAGAATATCTTTAGTAGCTACCCCTCTCAAAAAAGCAGTAGAGGTGGCCGAAGCCCTAGTAGAATGAGGCCTGATCCCAACTGGAACATCCTTTCCATGATGAGAGTAACAAAAAGTAATACAATGGCCAATCCACTTGGAAATGGTTTGTTTTGAGATAGCTTTCCCCTGTGAAGTCAAAGCAAAAGAAACAAATAATTGTTGAGATCTTCTGAACTCTTTGGTTCTGCTCAAATAATACCTTAACTGCCTATGTACATCCAAAGAATGCAAAACTTTTTCCCCTGTATTTTGGGGGTTAGCATAAAAAGTAGGCAAATGTATAGAGTGGTTCAATGCCACATTAGAAATCACTTTAGGCATAAAAGTAGAATTAGTCCAACTTGGTCTCCGGTCTGAAACTCGAAAACCGACAATTCCAGAATGCCGAACGGCACTTGCAAATTCTGCTTCTGCTTAGGACCATGCGGCAAGAAAGACTGAGGTTATGGCGTCGGTCATGCGCATTTGTACTGACACTACGTCAGTCTCTGGCGCCCATGACCGACGCCAGATCTAGCCCTTTGGTATTCGGGCCGATGGTGGGCAGCGGAGTACCCATTTGTCAGGACTGCAGCAATGGGAGACTACGAACATCCCCTTTCGGCCCCTGTGAAATAGTTTCTAAATCAACAGCATGGGCCCTAAAGAAATGAGAATGTGTTTCAGGAACTCTATAGTATCTGTCCGGCTTGGCAGGAGCAGGAGGGAGAGTATCAGGGGTAACACTGGAGTCAGAGTATAAATCATCCAAAACATCAAGCACTGGAGGTATAGCTAAGGGCCTGTGCTGGGGCTTTTTAAGGAAGGTACGAAGACGCTTTCTGGAATCAGAAAATTCCTGGCCTTGCCACTTAAAATGTTCCCTCATGGAATGCAGAACTTCCCCAAAAGAAATATCCTCAGGAAGGGAGGCCGAGGGGATGGAGTCCTCTGCATCTGAGTCCTCGTAGGTCTGGAAAGGCTCTTCCTGGCTATCGGAGTGGCCAGAGGCCTCAGAATCTTCATCTGAAGGAAGAGGGTCAGTGGGCTCAACCCTGGGCCTCTTATCAGGAGGAGGCTGGGATCCTCTCTCAGGATGGGCCTGGGAACCTCTGATCATGGAGATTAAGTCTGCTGCCATAGTCGTGATTTGTGTCTCAGGAGTAGGCTGAGGTAAGGCTTTTGCAGTAAGGTGCTTAGTCTTGCTGGCTGCCTTAGCACGTGTGTAGGCCTTGATAGACATGGACATGGGAGGCCTAGCAGCTCCACATGCAGGAGTTACCTTATCCACAGCAATGGTCTCGGGCATTTCCTCAGTTACGGTATCCGGAGGAAAATCAATAACTGGCATCGGTGTGGTCTCCGGTATCGGAGGTATCTGTAATGCGGTGTCTTCGGTTCGGAGCGGTGAAATAACCGCCTCAGAGGGAACCGGGGCACTCGCGGTAGGTTTTGGCGTTGTGTCGGTGGAAGACCCGGGCAGAGGATGGCGGTCCTGGTCTTTACGTTTTTTAGGAGTCTGCGATGTTGGTAATTCCGACTGCATCTTCTAATCGTATTTTTCGCCGAAAAAGTCTTCAGCGAACTCCGCCCGGCGCCTGAGAGTGCGCTTATTGAAGCGAGCACAGGCTGCACAGGCCGAGACGTCGTGGTCTGGGCCAAGGAAAGGAAGGCAGTAAGAATGGAAATCCTTATGGGGTATTTGTTTACCACAAGACAAACAATTATTAACTTTTTCAGTAATTTCTGACATCGGCTGAGGCAAGAAAATGTCCCCAACGGGGTACTTAGCTTTTTTGATGACTTCGGTTCGAAGAATACAGGAGCTGACCGACCGGCACTTGCGAACTGCTTCTGTTTCGGGCACAGCGCGGCAAGAAAGACTGGAGAAGATGGCATCGGCTGATGCTTATGTACTCCTGCCGCTCTGACGGAGAGAAATGCGACATCAGCCGACGTCGGACCCAGACTTTGGAATCTGGCCGACCGAGGGCTGCCTGAGGCAGGACAACCCATATGTTATGACTGCAGTTGCATTCTTAAAGGACATCGAAAATTTCAGGAGTCGGCCGACCGGCAATTGCAAACTGCTTCTGCTTCTGGCACCGCACGGCAAGACAGACTGGTGTAATGGCATCAGCTGGATGTTTCATACCCCTGACGTCATGGAAGAAGTGACAGTATCCGACACAGAAATCCAAAGACTCTGGTATTCAGGCCGGCTGAGGGTTACCCTGAACGCAGATAACCCAAACATGACTGCAACAGTGAAACACGAAGATATTCAATGAAACTTCACATGAACGAACAATCACAAAGCCAAACTATTTTCCCAGGGTAAGTAACCACTGGGCCAAAAACTCAATGAGAGCACACCGGACCATCTACAACCAACAGAGGTGGGGGGGGGGGGTTAAGCCCACCACACCCCCATACCCCCCTAACTAAATATACCAACTCTGGGATCACACTAGTGGGAAAAGGGTAAATCTAACCTTGCTGGTCCAGTGGTTACTTACCCTGGGAAACAGTTTGGCTTTGTTCATAGGCTCATAGGATACTAGGCTATTGGCCCACAGGCTATTATAAGCCTAGCCAAGAATTTCGCCCATGTTCCCTCAAAGTCAGCTTTGTGATCATTCATTCATGTGAAGTTTCATTGTTCTTGGTTATGTGGTCTTTGTTTATGTAAAATTTTGGGTATGTAAAGTAGACCCTGCCAAAACAGTCTACCAAGAACAATGCTGTAAGGAAGCTGAAGCAGCAGGCTCAAAAGGAGACCATCAAATTTTCTAAAACAAAAATAAGGTCCCAGGAAGGAGGGGCAGGCTTCCTGGGAGGCCTAACGTGAAGGATGCCTTTAAGAAACTATTTGGCCTCAAATCTAGAGGCTAAAGAGGGAGTCAAAGGCAGACAAGCAGAGACAGCGGATGTGGGCCTTAACAGAAGAATAGGCAAACCCAGCACTGGGCAATTTACACAAAGAGTACCAAAGGAACATCCACAGTAAGTGGAACCAGGTTACGAGAAAGACACCAAACAGAAAACCTCTTCCATTTGGATAAGTAAGATTTTCTAGTAGTGTGTTTCCTGGCCTCCTGCAAGACCCAAAGCACATCCTCAGAAAAAAGGTGCCTGTAAGGGATAAAAACCCCAACACCCACAATGTCAGTTGAAGTGTGGACAGTTGGGAATAAATGAAAGATTCCTCATCTTGAGTTAGTAGGTCCACCCTGAGATTAACTTGCGATGACTGCACTTGGCAAGATACAGTAAAAGAGGGAACCAATGCTGTCTGGGCCAATAGGGAGTCATCAGCAAGATTTTGGGAGTGTCCTGTTTCATCTTGAAGGACTTTCAGAATGAGAGGAAGAGGGAAGGCATAAAAAAAATTCCTTTCCAAGAGAGGGAGTGTCCACCTTCCAGGCCAGACGGCATGGGACTCTGGCACAAAATACAGAAAGTTGTCTGTTCAGAGGAGAAGCAAATAGATCTAGTGGAGTATCCCACTGGTGGACAATGTCCAGAAACACATCCCTGTGTAGCATCCACTCACGTGACACTTATGGACCTGCTCAGAGAATCTGCCACTATGTTCTGATTTGAGGGAATATAAACTGCCTGAAGGGTCTCCTGACACTGGAAAGCTGGCTCCCAAACCTGAAGGGCTAACCTGCATAGGAAATAAGACCTTGCCACCCCCAACTTGTAGACATACCATATCACTGTGGCATGGTCTGAGAATTTTGAGGCTCCCAGGAAGAAAAAGAGAATGGCGAAGGAGGCCTCCTATCGAACGTGGGAGGCATCCGTGAAAAGTCTGAGAGGGGATTGAAGTTGAAAAGGAAGCCCTGGGTTGAGGGACAACTGATGAATCTACCACTGAAGTTCTAGCTTGAGGCATGGAAGTACAGGTACTAAAAAATCTAAAGGATAACCATGTTGAAGCCAAACTGACATTAAAACCACCGAAGCTTTCTCATGTGGAGCTCGGCTAGAGGTAGCACAAGAATAGTGGAAGTCATAAAACCCAGAACCCTTGGAAACTCCCTGGCTGTAATGGAAGATAGAGGAAGAAGGGATTGTAAGAAAGCAATAAGAGCAGGCCTTGGGAGAGGCAGGGATGCTAGCACTGGAACAGTTGGGATCCTGCAACTCAAGAAAAATATGATCCTGAAAAGGAGTCAGGAATGATTTTTGGAAATTTACTGTGAACCCCAGGCTTTGCCAGACAGAAATGGTAAAGTGTAGATGCTGATGATGCATATTTTGAGAGGAGGCCTAAATAAGCAGGTCACCCAGATAGAGAGAGACCTGTATCCCCCTTAGCCTGCATAAAGCAATCACAGGAGCTAGGCATTTGGTGAAGACCCTCGAGGAGTGGAGAGGATAAAGGGCAAAGCACAGAACTGAAAATACCAGGAAGTAACAGAGAAACATAAAAAGAAAAGTGGATGAATAGGAATGTGTAGGTAAGCATCCTTGAGATCCACGGAAACTAGTCTGAGGAAGTAGCAAAGGAAACTAGGTTTGAAGGGATAGCATCGGGAAGGAAGGGACCTTCAAAAAAATTGTTTAACTGAGAAAGATGCAAAATGCGTCTCCAGGTGCCGTCTTTCCTGGGGACCAAGAAAGTACAGTTGTGTACTTAACATAAATGTGGATGTTAGAGTGTATTCACTATTGCAGTCATTACATTTGGGTAATCCTGCAGGCAGGTTGCCCTCAGTCGGCCTGAATTCCAAAGTCTTGGGTCCTGCGTCGGTTGCTGACGCCTCTTCCCTGACGTCAGGTCGTCAGGGGTATAAAAGATGCAGCAGACGCCATTTTCTTCAGTTTTTCTTGCCCCAGATGTCAGATATATATATATATATATATATATATATATATATATATACACACACACACATACATATACATATATATATATATATATATATATATATATAAGAGAAGGAAAGATAAGTTCCAGCAGAAATAAGGGGGATGGTGGGTAACCTGGATTGCAACAGTGAACACACTCGAACATCTACATTTATGATAAGTATACACAACTGTACTATGTTCTTCGTGTTTCACTGTTTGTCATTACATTACAGTCCCAAAGCTATGGTTGGGAGGCTGGAGCTAAACAGCATTAGGCGCGGCTATGAGGCCTGCAGAACTGCAGTGGCAAAGCCTGCCCTGGATTTAGAGTAAAGTGGCAGATGATAAAGCTTTGTAAAGGTGTGCACTGAACTCCAAGTAGCAGCCTCTAAAATGTCTTTAGTTGGTACTCCCCTGAGAAAGGCTGCTGAAATGGCTGCAGCTCTGGTTGAATGTGGCCTAATGCCCGTAGGCACTGGCTTGCCATGTTGTGAATAGCAGAAACTAATGCAGTGGCCTATCCACTTTGAAATAGTCTGCTTGGAGATGGCCTTTCCTTGTGATCTTGCAGCATATGCCACTAGTAATTGCTCTGTTTTCCTGAAAACCTTAGTTTTGTCCAAATAGAATCTAAGTGGTCTGTGTACGTCCAAAGAATGTAGAATTCTCTCCCCCTTGTTCTGTGGATTTGGATAAAAAGTTGGCAAATGAATAGTTTGGTTAAGGGCCACAATGGACACCACCTTAGGCATAAATGTTGGGTCTGTCCTCAGAGACCCTGTCTGGATAAAAAAATGATAAAAAGGTTCCACAGCCATGAGTGCCTGTAGCTCTGACACTCATCTTGCCGAAGTTATTGCTAGGAGCAGAGCTGTTTTCCAAGATAAAAACTTTATATCAGCAGTAGCAGCTGGCTCAAATGGAGGTAGGGTGAGTTTTTCCAAGACATAATTGAGGTCACATGCAGGTACTGGCGATCTCCTTGAAGGCCTTAATTTTTTGGCTCCTCTGAGGTACTGCCTTAATAAAGGATGAGAAAAGATTGGTGGCTCTGTATTGTAATGAGCTGAAATGGCAGAGGCATGAATTTGAATTGATGAAAAAGATAGGCCTTTGTCCAGCATCTCAGTTAAGTATTGCAAAATCTAAGAAATATTTGGTACAGCTGTATCAGTTCCTTGCGCCTGGCTCCAAGTACAAAAAATCTCTTCCAAAGATTTCCTACTACTAGGCCTTCTGGCTTCCAAGATGACATCCATCACAGCTTTACTGAGAGGTGTGCTTTGTATGGCTACATTATCCACCATGCTGCCAGGTTTACAGTCCTGACTTGGCTGTGCAGGAGCTGTTTGTTTTGTTGGGACAGCAGATGCGGTATTTGAGGTAAGGTCCAGGCTGGGCATTGAGACAAGTTCCTTAAGATGGGATACCAGTACTGCCGGGACCAGTCTGGGGCAATCAGTATCATTTTTGGTTTCTCCTGTCTGACCTTTAGGAGTACCTTGGTGAGGAGAGGCAGTGGAGGAAAGGCATACACCGATAGGTTTTTCCAGTTGAAAGATAAGGCATCCACTTTCATTGCTGGTCTGTGATAAGTCCTTGTGCAGAATCTTTGTAGCTGGTTGCTGTGAGGTGAGGCAAATTGATCTATGTCCGGGCGTCCCCATTTCCTTGTCATCATGCTGAAGACTTGCGGAACCAGCGGCCACTCGTGAGGATCCATGAGGTTTCTGCTTAGTCTGCCAGAGTATTTTCCTTTCCTGGCAAGAATTGTGCCTGCAGGTGAATTTGCTAAGTCAATGCTGTGTCCCACAAAGCCATGGCTAGTCTGCAAAGGAGGTAAGAATGCGTGTCCCCCCTGCTTGTTTATATACCACATGACCGTGGTGTTGTCTTATCTTTATGAGTAGTCTCGGATGAAGTAGGTCCTTGAAGGCTGTCAGGGCATTTTGAACAGCTAGCATCACTTTTTGATAGATATGTAGATGCATTTGGTTTGTGGACCAGGTGCCCTGAATGCATTTTCCTGCCATGTGGGCCCCCCCAGGCATAATCTAATGCATCCGTTGTTAGGTGCTGCCTGGCTGGGGCAATGTGAATGGCTGTCCCTTGTTTTGGTGACAAGCCTTCGCCCACCATCAAAACTCCTATTGCAGGCAGGGAATGAGAGTAATCATTGTTTCCAGGCTGTGGCAATGTTGTGTCCAGACACTTTTTAGGTACCATTGAAGTTTCCTCATATGCAGTCTTGCATATGGAATTAGTAGGATGCAGGATGCCATGAAGCCCAAAGCCTGCAGAATTTTTCTTGCAGATAACTGGGCCTTTGTTGACAATGTTTTGAAATGGGTAGTCAGGTGCCTTTGCTTGTCTGGCGTGAGATGAGCCATCTGGGCAGTTGTATTTAAGCTTGCACCCAGGAATATTATCTCTTGAGAGGGTATTAGTTTTTATTTCTTTTCGTTGATTGTGTACCCTAGGCATGTTAAAAGTCTTTCCACAAACACCAGATGCTGTAGTAGAATGTCCTTGTTCTCTGCTTGAATTAGGCAGTCATCCAAGTAAGGATATATTTGTATTCCTCTTTGTCTGCAAAAAGCAATTACTGGTGCCAGGCACTTTGTAAAGACCCTGGGTGCAGTAGATAAGCCAAAGGGCAGTGCAGAGAATTAGTAACGCATTGAGCCAGCCTTGAATCTGAAGTATCTTCTGCATGACTGCCTGACTGGGACATGCAGGTATGCCGCGTAGGTCTAAAGTCACGAGCCAAGCCTTTTTGCCCAGCATGGGCAGAAGCTGCTGCAAGGTCAACATTCTGAATTTTGGTATATCCAGGAATGTGTTTAGAATAGATAGGTCAAGTATTGGTCTCCAGGCTTTGTCCTTTCTGGGTACCAAAAAACAGTAGAGTAAAATCCTTGTCCCTGCTCTTGCTGTGGTACTTGTTGAATAGCCCCCCCATGTTCATGAGGGATGAGACTTGTTTGTGCCTCTGCCCAGTGATTTTTTGGCAGATCTGGCCAACCATTTGCCTTTGGCAGGGTAAGGAAGTGAAACTTGTAGCCTTGTGACAGTATGTTTAGAACCCACTTGTCCTGGGTTATAATGTGCCAATTTTGAGAAAAAAGTGCTATTTTCCCCCCTAAGGGTGCTGCCAAGAGATAAGTGCAGTGCTTGGTGCAGGCAGGGGGAAGTCATTGGGACTGTTTCCTGTAAGGCTGTGAGTTGTCTTCTCCACTTTTGGCGGTAGAAGCACCCCATTGCTTTGACCTGTATATGAACCTTGCGCCTAGGATCTGCCCCTTTGGGGTCTGTGTCACCAGAAAGGACCAATTAGTTGTAGGCCAGTGTCTACTAAACCTAGGTGGCTGTACTAGTAAGAAATCTTTGACAGTTTGCATAGATTTAGCTTTGTCCTCCATTTTCTTTAACACCTCTTCTGCCTTACCAAAGTATCACGCTGTAAAGGTGCATCTAATAATTTCACTTTGACATGATCAGGCAGACTTTGTTCCTTTAACCAAGCATGCCTCCTAATTACAGAACCCGTAACTGCGGCCCTGCAGGAGGCCTCCAGAGAATCAAAACCACACCGCAAAGTATGCTTTCCAACTTGTTCAGCTGCATGCAATAAATCCTGCATTTCCTTGTTTTCTGCACAATCAGAATTTAACATTTTTTGTTTAAGCAATGTCATGACATGTTGCTGTTATTTGAGCATATGAAACTGACCGTTTAAGGCCCTTATAGCCAAGGTAGCAGATGTGTAAACCTTTTTTCCCCATCTATCCAGTGCCCTAGAATCTCTGTCAGAGGGGGTAGGGTTTTTTGCAGCGGAAGTCTTAACCCCGTTGGGACCCTGTGAAATAGTCTCTGGGTCTGCAGTAGGGGGTTTTGAACAGGAATTTGAGAGAGTCAGGAACCCTGTAATATCTGTCGGGCTTAGCAGGAGCTAGAGGTAAGGAGTCAGGGGTCAGACTAGACTCTGAAAACACATCTACAATGTCTAACACAGGTGGAATGGCTAGAGGCCTGTGTTGAGGTAGTAAAAGGAAGTCCCTGAGCCTCTTTTTAGATTCAGAAAAATCTTGGCTCTCCCAGTGGAAATGCTCCCTCATGGTGTGCAAGGTTTCCCCAAAAGAATAGTCCTCAGGAGGAGAAGCTGAAGGAATGGATTCTTCAGCATCAGAATCCTCATGGGGGGAAGTGAATATTCCTGATCAGAAGAGGAATCAGAAGAAATAGAAACCTGATCTGAAGATTCATAGTCTGCCTCTTGCCTAGGCCTCTTATCAGAGAGGGGGATGGGAACCCCTGATGATCAAGTCTTTGGCCATTTTGAGAATCTGTTTTTTGGGCATGGAGGCCTGTCCATGTGTCTCTAGTTTCTTTGTCTTTAAAGGTGCTTTAGTCTTTGCCTTTGAAGCTGAAGTCGGTTTAATGTATAGTTGTTTAGGTCTGAACACACCCTCAGAAGCTGGTGCCTGCTCAGCGGCTCTGGACCCATCTCCGGGAATAGTGAGAGGCTCCAATACCTTGAGCTTCCAACGACATAGCAGACTCCACGGTAGCGGCCTGCGACTCTAAAGTAGCGGGTGTCAGGGGCTGCGAAAGCGCCTCACTGAGAACCGGCGACTGGCTTAGGAGAAGCTTCGTCGGTTTTGGGCCTCTGCAGTCTATCCTTTTCTGTTTCTTTGCGTTTTTTTGTGAACTCCGGTAGTCGGATGGCTATCCGATGACATTTTATGATTAAATCTGCGCCCAAAATAGTTTAATGCAAAGTCATACCGAAGTTTAATAGTGTGTTGGTTAAAGCTAGCTTAAAACAGACAACCTGAAACGTCGTGGTCAGGGCCTAGGCAAGGAATACAGTAAGAATGAAAGTCCTTATGAGGTATTTGCTTTCCACAAGAAATACAATTAACTTTTTCTGACATCGGTCTGGAGCAAGAACAATGTTTCCCCAATGGGGTACTTAACTTTAAAGAAGACTTCGGATCTGAAACTCGAACACGAAAATCTCAGGAGTCTGCCGACCGGCACTTGCGAACTGCTTCTGCTTCGGGCACCGCGTGGCAAGAAAGACGGAAGAAAATGGCATCACCTGCATCTTTTATACCCCTGACGACCTGATGTCAGGGAAGAGGCGACAGCAACCGACACAGGACCCAAGACTTTGGAAGACGACAACCTGCCAGCAGGATTACCCAAGTGTAATGACTGCAAGAGCGAAACATGAAGAACATCATTCTAGAATAAAACCACTTTCTCCTGTGAGGAGTTGGAACTTCTTGAATTGTTCCTTGAACCAAGAGGCCCTGAAGCACCACCACAAAAAAGGGCAACTGTTCCTGAGGAATGCCCAAAAAGGAGGGAAGAGAACTCCAAACCACATAACCCAGGCGAATTACGGAAAAAAAAAACAGCAGTCTTGGATGATTTTGACTCAAACTGGAAGGGACAATGAAAGATGCAGAGAAAGAGGAATGTGATTGAGAACAGGATAGTCAAACAGCACCTGGTTTGTCAGGAAAAGGAGGCTTCTGAGTAGAAGTCTGGGTAGCCTTTGCAGGGGGAGCCCTTTACCACCCTTTTTACCTTTGAGGGGAGGGCAAAACTGTCTATGGACAAATGCAGGCTTCTTACAATAATTCCTCTGAAACCTGGGCACAGGGGAAACAAAAATATGCTTAGACTCCTGTAAATCCTTGCCCTTTTCTTGCAGGAACAGCTCCACAGCAGCAACACCAAACAAATGTTTATTATCAAGAAGAGCATCCATCGGTTTAGCCTTGCTATCATCAGGCAAAGGCTTAAGTCTGAGGTGCATCACAGCTGCATTTAATAGAATGGCAAGCTACTTGGGAGGATGTCCCAATCAAAGCAAGAGCACAGGCCTTCCTCTCAGAACTAAGGAGAGCATAAATTGCCTGACAGGCTTCAGACAGAAGAGCCAAAACCTAGTCATTTGTGTCCGACAGTTAACAGCTTTAAAAGCTAGAGCAGCAGAAGTATACACCTTCTTACACAGTCTCTCCATGGTTCTGCAATCCTTAGCAGATGGCAACAATTTAAAGGAAGGCTTATCTGAAGCCACCAGTACCACAGAAGTGTCTGCGGAGGGACACAAAGAAACTTGCAGTCCTCAGGCACTTTATAAAACCCATCGTTTTTTTTTTTTTTTTTTTTTTTGGGAACAGGGGGTTGGAAGTCAGTAGCCTGTGAAGCAGTGGAAAAAGCAGCCAAGCAAGGCTGCAAGCACAGGAGGAACAGCAGAAGGGCCTAGGAGACGCCACTTGTAGAAGCTCATAGTACCTCTTCTGAACAGACACCCAAGCACTGTCCCATTTGAAAAATTCCACTGCTCTGGACACAGTATCACTAAAAGAAATCTCATCAAAAGGAGAGTCAAGACTGATAGACATCTTCCTCAGCAGCATAGTCAAGTAGTGAAGTCAGGGATTCTTCATCAGAATCAGTATCCTCCTGCTGCATGGGTAGGAGTAGAAGATCGATGGGAGGGGGGCAGGAACAAAAACACCCTGTGGAGGCTTGAGAGCCATAAGGGCACTAAATAGGCCTTGAGTGAAGTTTTGCCATTCAGAGGATTTTTATGGAGCAGATGAAATATGTTTACTTTTTTTTGCCGAGTGAGATGACAGCCTTAAAAAATTTAGACTCCTGTCGGCACTCAGTAATGGTGGTCAGAACCTCTTCCCTTTCTAAAATTTGAGGAAGGCCTCTAGGCCCTTCAGTAATAACCAGTCGCGGTTCCTGTACATTTGAGGCAGACGTCTGCAAAACCTCCATGGATGTGCATGACATCAGGCTCATGCTGGCCTCCAAAGTGGATGCAGCAGAGGAATCCAAGAAAGAAACCGGACAATCCTCTGGCCTTTCACCAGCCTCATGAGACATGTCTGGTGAAGGCAGTACAGCCGAAGAATTAGACTAGACTTTCTTGGCATTTTTCTTTGCAGACATCTGGTCCTTGGGCCAGAAAGATAAATCCGTGATATCCTTAGCCAAGTTGCTGGTTCTGAAAGTAAATCGCTAGGGAATAAAGCAGACTCCATAACAAATTAGGGACAAAGGACTGACAAATCTCACAAAACATATGGTTGTGGGAAAGCCCCTAAACAGAACAAACTTTTCTTGTGACAATCTTCACGGGGAGCTTGTCTCCCACACTGGCATTTTCCCTTTCTGGATTACATAGGTAGGTACTAGGCTATTGGGCCTATATAAGCCTAGCCATAGGTACCCTGGCTTTCGCCACCCAAGAAAATAATTTTCCTGTGCCACTGTCGAGCAGAGCCACAGATGTGATCCCTGGGGTGAATTTCCTATCTCCCATCCAGTCATCAAGATTTTTCTTGAACAGTGCTAATGAGGAGCTTTGTTTGATATAAATAGGTAGTTTGTTCCAGAGTATGGGAAGTCTCTGGGACAGGAAGCTATCCCTCCAGCATGTTCTGTTTATTGTGGTGACAAGGTTTAGGTCCCTAGAGCGTGTAGCTCGTAGGAATTGGGATTTCTTTAAGTGGGGCATGTCTAAAAGCTCTGGGTTTGACATAGCTTTGTGCGTTAGGCAGAGATCGCCTTTGAGTAGGCGATATGCCACGGAGTAAAGCTGCAGTTTTTTGAGACTGTCTGCATAGGGCATCTCTTTGAGGCCGGTAATCCTCTGTGAGGTATTTCTGTGGCCTTTCCAGTTGTTGTAGATGTCTTGTGAGGTACATACCAAAAGGGGCATTGTACTTTATAATGGGTCTAATCAGGGACGAGTAGAGGGGAACAATGACCTCTTTTTCCTGGATGAGAAGCCTTTTGTGATGAGGTGTGCCACATAGGATTTCCTGACTACTGTGGCGATGTGATTATCAAAGGAGAGACTACTGTCCACCTGTGTCCCAAGGTCTCATCACACTTTCGGTGTTAAGTAGACTACCACCTATGTGGTAGTTCATGGGTACTGAGTTTTTACCAAAAGGAAAGACAATGCACTTTTTGGCATTGAGCTTGAGGCCATGGCTTTGACACCAGGCATCTGTCTCAGCAAGGCCCTTTTGTAGGATGTCCACATCTTTTGGAGTTTTGATTATGGCACCTAGTTTGCAGTCATCTGCAAACTTCGTTAGTCAAAGACCTTCTGTGTTGGCCTGTACTTCAGAGAAGTAGATACCAAACAGGAGAGGACCCAGGACTGAACCCTGTGGTACTCCACTTGTCACTGGTCTGAAGCTGGATTTGGAGTTTGCTACTTTCACAGTGTGGGTTATGTCAGTGAGCCAGTTGGCAACCATCTTGTGACATGGGGATTTATACCTAGTTTGAGTTTATCTATAATTCCAGAGTAGGGGATGGTGTCAAAAGCCTTGGCAAGATCTAGATAGGCTGTGTGAACCACCTTACCCTCATCTATGGCTTTGGTGACTGCTTCAAAGAAGTCTATCAAGTTTAGGAGACATGATCTGCCTTTTACAAACCCGAACTGGGTGGGGTACTGAGTTTGGAGATTACCAATGTCATTGTTTATAAGTTCCATGATGATACGCTCCATTGCCTTGCAGACCAGGCTCGTTAGGCTAATGGGGCGGTAGTTTCCGGGGTCTGTGGTGGCTCCCCTTTGTGGAGTGGGATAACTGTCGCTGTACGCCATTCAGTGGGCACACAGCCTGAGGTGAGGCTATGACTGAACATGGTACTTAGGTGGGGTACCAGTTCGTTCTGTAGTTCATGTAGAACACAGCCTGGGATGTCGTTGGGTCCCATGGATGCTGTGTTCTTGGCTTTGGATAGTGTTTTTTTTTTTTTTTCACCTGTGCAGCCGTGATTACAGGAACTTTGCATTCTTCTGGTATAGAGATGGGCCCTTTAGGGAATGAAAGAGGGGTAAAGTTAGCAATGAACCTATCTGCCAGGATGTTGGCAATATCCGTTAGTTCTGTATATTTAGTGCCATTGTGCTGTAACTCAGAGCAGATCCGAGTGTTGCCATTGAGATTCTTGACATAGCTATAGAATGCTTTGCGGCTGTCTTTAGAGTCAGTGCGATTTTGTTTTCATAACTAGCTTTGGAGGATTTTATGAGGGATCTCAACTTCTTACTGAAGCTGACCAGGGAGTTTCTCCAATCATGGGATTTTACTCTTTTTGCAACAGTTTCTTTCTTCTGTTGTAGAGTTTGTTTATGGCAGGAGACCACCAGATTGGCTTCCTTTTTTTTGGAGGATAGCATCTTGGTTCTGTTAGGGATTGCACGATCCATGCACTCATGTAAGTGCTTATAAAGTGCATTTGTGCAGGATTCAGCAGTCATACCTCCATTGTCCGTCAGCATGGGTGTCGTGACGTTTGCCACTTCTGCCTTAAGAAGCGTGAAGTTGGCTTTGGAGCCAATTTTTTACCGTGGTTTCCCTAATGGGGGGTGGGGGAGGGATGTGGATGTCTAGGGTTATTAGCTTATGGTCAGATCTAACTAACGAGGAATTGACCTCTGGTGTGGAGCACCGGTTGCCCATGTTGGTAATAACCAGGTCTAGGATATTGCTGCCAATGGTGGGGGTGTGTTAAAGTTGATCCATGGCATTGAAATTTATGAATTCCAGAAAACGTTGAGCACAAGAGTTGGTACGAGTAGCTTTCCCAGTTAATGGTAGGGTAGTTGAAATCGCCCATTAATAGGGTGTTAGGTTGTACCCGAATATTTTCGGGTGTATTAAGAAATGAGTGGGAATCCTGGGGCATGGCGGGGGATTTGTAGCACACTACAATTTGGATTGCGGTCTTGCCCAGAGTTAGTTGCACTTGGATAATCTCAGATACATTATGCTGAGCAACTAGCCTGTAGGCGTGGATATCCTTAATGAATATGGACACGCCTCCACTTTTATAGTGTTTCGGTCCAGGTTAGGTGGCCGAAAGGTGTGGTATGAATTATAGCCTGGTAATGCAGGGGTACTCTCTGGAGCCTTGAACCAGGTCTCTGTCACTGCACAGATGTCGATGTTCTCCATTTTAAGGAGTGCCTCGAGAGAGTGCATTTTGAGGTTTAGACTTTAGCATTGAGTAGCAATACCCTCAGATTCTTCTTGCCTGTACCTTTTAGGGTGGTGAATTTGTCATTTGAACCTTGCCTAAAGAGAGACATTATAGAGGTGGCTAGAGCCTTAGCCAATATCCGGAATACCAGGGGCGACAGGTGCAGGCCATCTCTGGCAAAGCATCGTGGCTTGTCGGTCATGTCATCCCAAGCAGACAGATACTGGATCCCCTTAGAATGACAATTAATTTTGACAGAACTTCAAATGCCTTTCTGACCACAGTATCCTATTTTATAGGTTAGTACTAGACTAACTGCCCTTGTGAGCCATTTTAAGCCTAGCCAATTATCCCTTGTGAGATTCAAACACTGCACCTTGTGTTTGTAAGGCAAATATCTTAACCATTAGGCCACTGTCCTAACATGAAACCAAACAACCAGAAAGAAGGCAAATGCAAAGATAATAAAACCAAAAAACCCCAACGGAGCACTTATCTGTAAGCAGAAGAAACCAGCAGACGAGCGAGCGTTCAGACTGATGCTCAAAAACAGCATTCCGACTGGTGACAAAAGTTCTGAGGGTAGTATGTCTGGACATCACCTTTATACCCTACACCATGCACAAGAAGCATACATGCAAGGTACGGTATACCCTTTGCAACCAAAATGCTTTGGTACACTGGCTGGACATTGGGCTGCCCTTAGGGGATCCCTACTGTAAATAAAACTAACAGTGATAATGGAAGGGCATCTCTTAAATCACTTTCAAAACGATAGAAGGCCACAACAGTAGCTGCAATGCAATACACAACAGCAAGCAAAAAGAAAATCTTAAAAATGATACCCAAAGACAACGTTGCAATACAGCAAAAAAAAAAAACTAAAGTTAGAAAACAGAACAGCCCTATCAAATGTCCTGTTGATGGTTTCAGGACACGGAAGAGAACAGTTCTGCTCTTGAAGTCTAGACAGATGGATGTGTGGCTGACTTGCAGCCAAATCCCAGGTATGAAAAATTAATATACATCAGGAATTCCTCTTATAAGCATATGACACTGCTTATCCATTCTGGTTAGCAAGACACAATTAAGGTTAAAACTGCTACACGTAAGACATTATTAAAATATATTTATCAGAGACAATTTCCAGAAAAAGTTAAGGTGGAGAAACAGATATACCCAAGTAAGAGAATTATGACGGACTGACTGCTAATGCTGTTATTTTGCTGCCTTAAAAAGGACCTTACTGTCGTAAACAGCATGATCTGGCAACATTGTTGATAATGCTCATCATTTAGGCAAGGTTTGAAAAATGAGACATACTTATGTCCTGAGAAAGTTTAACATATTATTCTCCCTTGGTGGGATGCAAATGTGGGCAAATCCCAGAGCACACTGCATTATCTGGTGTGTGCTTGTCTCATCATAACATGGAACTTTAAACCTCATCCATTCAAGTAAACTCCCTAGGCATAAATGCATCTTCAGCAGTATAATGACTCCTGTGGGAGCAGTATTACCTGTCTTACAAAATGCTTCAAATACCATACCTTCACACAATCAATATAATGAAAGCACCATCAGGTTTCTTCAATAAAAAAGAATGACAAATGTTTACAGTAAAACAAATCCAAAATGGACAGTCACAATCCAAAATAAAGACAATATTGGATACTCACTTTATGTCTGCATCAAGCAAGTGCGACAATACAGCAACGCATTCCATTAATACAGGGAAGGATTACAATACTAGAGGGACACGTGATGTGTACTATCTTATCCTATTAGACAGTTTCACAGAGATGACCTTTGCAAATGGATAAATTATGTAAGCAGCAGAACTATTACTTGAACTTGTGCTGTTACACAACTGCACACTCCTTATTTGACCAGTTGTGAGAACACTGTTGTGTTAAAAATGATGGAGCTGCAAGCCCCTGATCATTCCCATTGCATCATAAGAAATTACTAGGCTAATGGCCCTAGGGCACTTACAAGCCTAGCCAAGTTCTACCCTCATTTCCACGATCAGCATCTATTTTCCCCTGTCCAAGGGGACACAGGTGGAATTCCCTGAGGTGAATTTATAGCTAGCCATCCAATTGTCCAGAGTGCATTTGAAGAGGGCCAATGAGGTCCTCTGACAAGAAGTGGGAGTGTGTTCCAAAGGTGTGGTAACATCTGGGAGACAAATCTGTCCCTCCAGCAGGTTCTATTAATGTCACATACAAGGTTAAGGTCTTTAGAGCGAGTAACTCTTGCACCATTTGCCTTATGGAGATGCAGCATTTCCAATAAAGTAGAGTCAGACACTGCCTTGTATGCAAGGCAGATATTGCCTCTGAGTAGTCTGTATGAAACAGAATAAAGTGACAGATTTCAGATGATCCACACAGGACAGATGCTAAAGACCTTGAATTCTCCTTGTGAGGAAACTTTGTGCTCTCTACAATTGCTGCAGGTGCTTGGAAAGGTACATACCCAAAAAGGGCGCTGAACTATTGGTCTGATAAGGGAAGAGTACAGGGAGGTTATAAGTTTTCTTTTTCTGGAGGCAATGCCCTTACTTATGATATGAGCAATGCAGAATGCCCCTCTTACCACAGTGGATATATAGTAGTCAAAGGTAAGGTTGTTGTCAACCCGTGTGCCCAGGTCTCTCACCACTTGAGTGCGTACTTAAGGTGTTGCTATTGATGTGGTAGTTAAGCAGGAACATCGTACATGAGTTTAAGGCCATGACTTTGGCACTAATCATTTAAGACCCTCTTGTAGGATGCTGATATCATTTGGAGATTTTATGACCTCTCCCAGTTTGCAGTCATCAGCAAACTCTGTCAGCCACAGACCTTTAGTTTTTGCTTGTACTTTGAAGAACTACATTTCAAACAGTACAGATCCCACGACTGATCCCCGTGGAACACCACTGGTTACAGGTCTGCTGTTGAAGGTGGTTTCCCTATTTTGACTATATGGGTTCTATCAGTGAGCCAGTTAGCAAGCCCATCTACCAATACAAGGGTTGATACCTAGCTGGGTGAGTTTGTCAATGATGCCTGAGTGGGGTAGAGTGTCAAACACCTTAGCTAAGTCTAGACAGACTGTATGCACATATTTTCCCGTGCTCATGGCCTTGGTGACTGTTTCAAAGAAGTCCACCTGGTTTAACAGGCATGATCTATCTCCCTTTGACAAATCCAAACTGAGTAGGGTCAAGTTTTTGGAGATTACCTATATTTTTGTTAAGGTCCATGATGACTCACTCCATGGCCTTGCAGATAAGGCAGTCAGGTTAACAGGTCTACAGTTCCAGGGGTCAGTGGAAGCACCACCTTTGTGCAAGGGAATAACAGTGGCAATTGTCCATTCAGCATGGCCGAAGACGGTGCTTTGACTGAATAGAGTACCCAATGGTGTTACTAATTCTTGTTGCAGCTCATGTAGGACGCAGCCTGGGATATTATCAGGTCCTGTAGATGCTGTTTCTGGCCTTAGGACATTTGTGACCTGCTATTTACAGATGCAAGGTAGGGGAAAGGTGGTAGAGATGTTATGGGGGTATGTCTGGCAGGGGATAGGGAAGTGAAGTTTTCACAGAACTATAAGGATGAGCACTACCATGTTGTTTTTAATGACAATGATAAAGAATCTGTATTCACAAAAAGATCCGTTTACCATTTTCTTCAGTTTGTTAACCACAATAGTCCAATTTAGCCAGTGCTCCCTTTCATTACAGGTTGTTAGAGAAAAACTCCAGACAAAAAAATAATGCAACAAACAGTATATGAGTAGTATATAAAATAGAAAAAAGACAGTTAATATTTTGGAGTATGTAGACTATATCCATCCAGAACCCCTTTTTCCCCATTTCTACACATGGGATCAGGGTGTCACTTCACCAGTGACAATCTAGAGCCAAGGTTTACACTAATCTGTGGCTAGCCTTGCCATGGTACGTAGAATATATATTCAGCTTAAATTACATCTTGACTAGTTTACATCTGCATACAATTTTATTCAAGCGATTTCTTTCAAGAATTAACTGTTCAGTAGTTTAGTATGCTAATAGCACAACAGTAAGCAAATATGGAAATGATCAAGAAGAATATTAGTATGGGTGACCTAATAGTAGCAGTTTTATTTCACCTGACAAACTATTTATACAGGATGGCTGTAAGGTCAAAAATGTATCTGGTTCCTATTCCAGGATACAATGCATGAGAGGTTCCAAGTAAATGTTAGACGTTCTGTAGATTTTGTTGGAATTATTTATCTGATGGCGATCTGAGTTCAGGAGATACAGTTCCATAACTATGTATACACAGTACAGGGAATTTCTGCAGTTGTCTGATTTAGCTGTAAATAACAGAATTTGATATTAAAGTTGTGT
The DNA here is from genome assembly GCF_019279795.1 of Protopterus annectens. Classification (NCBI taxonomy): domain Eukaryota; kingdom Metazoa; phylum Chordata; order Ceratodontiformes; family Protopteridae; genus Protopterus; species Protopterus annectens. Next base: position 479,453,764 of record NC_056739.1, read on the forward strand.
GAGTAAATTATACCTTTGGACAAAACCAGCTCATTATATGTTTTATACCAGTGTGCTGTAGTGACAACCATCCAAGTCTTCTTAAGAGCTGTGCGGTGGTATGCTTGGGTATGTTTGGGAAGTTAGCAACTACATTTTGTGGCAAGTTTGCACCAGTGTGTATAAATGTTAAAAAAAAGTTTACAGTAGTCTTAGTAGTAATAGTATAGGGAATACTGCTAAATGTGGGTGCTCTGTTAGTAAAAGTTTGACTTTAGTTTGTCAAGCTTTTGATTAGTTTTTAATACAACACAGTCATAGTGTGTTAAGTAAACATTAACTTAAGCTGCTAAGAATCATCTTAGGGAAGTTCGTTGGCCATGGTTTTAGCTCATTAAAAGACTCTTGTATTGCTTTGCTCAGCTGACTCACAGCATGTGCTGTTTAATCATCTGCATAACGCATAGCAGTGGCTTTACCTCTTACCCGGTGCATACCATTCATAAACATGTTCTACAACAGTGGTCCAAGTTTGGGGCTCTGAAGTATGTCAATGTGGTAAGGTGAAACTCTGACACCTTTCATTAATGTAGCTGTTGGAACTATTTTACTGTTACACTACTCATACGTACTTTGACTGGTTAACAGCAAATGGCACGTGAGAAACTCGCAAGCATTCAACAAATCAAGAGGGTTGCAGTTAGTAGGCCATGGTTTATCTGCTATGGCCAGGATGAAAGCTATAACAAATAGGAGAAAAGGGGAGTAGGAGAAAAGTATGAATATATTTTTCTAGCATTTTGGGTGGACGGAAATAAAATCTCCAGTGATTTGTAGTTTAAGATGTCAACTTGATATTCCACCTTTACTAATAGGGATTACAAATTTGAACTATGAAAAATTTCTTTCACAGATCTATTAATGAAAACAGTTACAAGACATGCAATTACTTCACCTACACTACGTATATATTCTGGCAGAAGACTGTTAGGTGCTACATGGTGGAATTTAATTCCCTTTAGATTTTTGAGGTGATCAATGAACCCAAGGAGCAGGTTAAATGAACCATAGCTGAATTCCTCTTATATTTTTGGGTACAAGGCTATGCCAAGTACTGAGGTTCTTTCTTGTACAAAGTGAAGTTCATTTTACAAGCTAATGTTGTAATCTAATTTATATGGAGAAGGGCTTGGTAGAATTTTTTTAGGGGCCTGGCTTAATTAGGTTTACTGAGCTCCAGAAATGTCAGATTAGTATACATTTTTATGACTTCTGTAATTATTTTTCTACCTGGTTTCTGCGTGCCCTACAGCGTTCCAAGTTTGATGGAACTGGCTCATGTTTCTACTCATTCCATGTTTTGCAGATTCTTTTCCCCTAATGCTAGAAAGTGGAGAAAACTTTGTTTCATTTTAATTATAGCAACTGAATTAAGAAAATGAAAGAATTGATTACAATAGATTACTTCCTCACCTGATGGTATTTCACTGCACTCTATAGTCGTTTACCAAACTGTTAATGATTACTGGAAATTTTTACTCACTGTAACAACTGTATGAAATTTCCTTGTGTTTGGACATTTTCAGATTATAAAACTGGCATTATGATCACTTACCGAGTCAGGCAGTGTCACTACAATATTTACATTTTTGTATTGACAGAAAAGTATACTCTTTTTGCCAGTTATTTGGTAAATTTTGGTTGGTTCCGACATTATCTTAAAAAAAAAAAAAAAAAAAAAAATATTCAGGTGCTCTGTTCATTTTGGGTTTTTAAGATTTAGGCTGGCCAGTTTTTAGATCTTCTAGAACTATTCTGTCTTAATGCAGGACATTACATCAACAACATTATATCTTCTGGAGTGTTGGCATTATCTCATGTGGATTTGAATGCATGTACACTGCGCCTGCGTGGAGCACTTTAAAGGAATTTACTTTAATGGAAGCCAGAAATACTTCCGATTAGTCAGAGAGAGAATGCCGTTACTGGAAGGCTGGACTAGTAAAATCACAATTCTTCCACCTCTTCCTGTTCTAAACATACAGTAACTTGGTAGCAAAAATTCTTCAGCTAATGTTTAACCTTTACGCCAAGTTTTTATGAAAAGTAAAATACTGGGGTTTGCAATTTTCTATCTGATTTTACACTGCAGTTCAACTTTATCATAAATACTCCTAGCATTAGCATGGTTTATTCTGTAGTATCTTGGAAGCCTGAAGAAGAGGATCGTGTTGTCTGAGAAGTTAACAGAGGTTTGTGTTGTACTAAGTCCTAGGTTGGATTCATTATCACCACTTAGACCTAGGGTTCCTCGGACATGTCTTACAGCAGAGGATATCTGATGCGTATACGAGCCTCTTTCTGTGCTTACACTCCCTGGACCATCACACCCCTGACAATGGTCCCACTCAATCTTCGGGAGGAGGTATCTAGTTACTATTACCAAGGTTTGAAATTTGGAAGGGGCTACTCAGACAGGCTGGCATCAAGTCGTCACCACAAAAACATGCCTTAGAAAATTTGATGTTATCGGACATCAGATTCATTGTGTCATGCAAACTACCAATGTTATTGCCCGAGTGGGCTGCATCTGAGACTTGGCACAGTTTAGAGTAATCAAGGACTGGAACTGTCCAGAAAATACTTTATGAAGATCAGCTTCTTTAAGGTCAGAGCAGCCAGGAGACAGCTGTCTAGATCACAAAGACCTTGATTTCTTGCAGCCGCTAGTCTGCTGCAACTGCAGCTTACACTTCATAAAATTTCCAACTGGGTAGGAGAATAGTCTAAGAAATGAAGGGTCCTGGGACTAGTAAGGATGGCTTTTAAGTGGAAAAGTAGGGACCTTCTTGACTCGTTAGCAATCTTTAAGAGCACATACATGCCTTGAAGATTCAAATGCACCCAATCCCCTCTTTACAAACAAGGAAGCACTGACCACACTGTGGCCTTCCAGAATGTGTGCTCTGGAAGGAAGTCCTGATGAAATCTTTGAATGGCTCAGTGGCCTTTAGTATTTTTTGGCACTAAAGACCGTGCAGGAATATTGGGACCCTCTCCGATTTTGATTCACACAGCTCACTTCTGGTGTGTGGGACACTGGAAAGTGTAAACGAGTGCATCTAGGCAGAAGACAAGGCAGACAGACATGAAGCTTCTGGATAGAATATTCCATATTCATCTGCTGCATGTAATGGCAATTCCACAACTAGTAAACGGAGGGAGAAATGGCCCTTGACTGCTTCCACAGTGGAGCAGTCATGCAAGGCTTTAGAGAGCTTGTTACAGTCAGGTCTATGTCATATAATCGAACTTCCAAAAATTCGAACACCATATGTTTGAAGTTCGAAATATGACATCGAAACCCCAGAACAGCAAATTTTTTCCCAGGGAAAAAATTCGCTGTTCCAAAAAACACACAACACAAGCACACCAAAAACCTAATAAACCTACACTAAACCTTACATACACAACTATCTATGCACTAACTTAACCCAAACCCTAAGGTCCATCACTATCGCACACTTACCTTACCCGCACCCTAACCCTAAAGTCAGTCACTAACACACTTACCTTACCTGTAACCCTAAAGTCAGTCACATTCGCACACTTACTTTACCCGCAGCCTAACTCAGTCTGTCACACTCACCTTACCCACACCCTAATCCCAATGTCAGTCACATTTACTTTAACCCGATCCGTAGCTTTCGCACCACAGTGGTGAAAATGTCAAAGCCACAGAAACAGCCAACTGAATTCTTTCCCTGGGAAAGAATTCGTATTTCTGCAGCGTCGACATTTTCATTTTTCGGACTTCCCCATTTGACCCAATATTCAGAAATCTGAACGGTCGATTAAATAACAGACCCTTACAGTCAACCAGACTGGAATATAAAACCCTTGATTCTGGGAAGCCCTACCACCACATTAGCAACAGTCACTGTAGCCACCACTTTCCCCAAGCCTATTCCTTTCCAGATGCTAGTTTTGCAGCTGATGGTTGTGCACGAAGCACATCTAGATTCGTGAAAAAGCAATAATGGAACAATGTAAATCTGCCAAAAAACTGATGTTTCTCCTCCTCAATTTCTTCTAGCTTTTCTTTAACTAATGGTCTTAAACTGAAATCATTCAGACCATCAAGGTCGGTCACAATGGAATTCTTCAGAAAGTCAGAGGGATAAAAATGGGAATAGCATTGTACATTAACCATTGCTTGTCACAGTTGCTGCCCAATCCACTGCACTGCAAACAAGGTACACTGTGAAGTTACTCCTGGTAGACAGCGTAAAAGCTGGAAGTACAGAATTTCTTTTTAAGCTCACTTATCCCAGTGGCTACCATAGGTTGAGTCATGACCTTCAATGTAGTGGTTCTCATGTTTGAGTCCTGAGCAGTCACATTTACTGGTTGGGATATTGCCATAATGGTTAAGGTGTTTACCTTACAAACACAAGGTGCAGGGTTTGATTCTCACACGGGGTAATTGGCTAGGCTTAAAATAGCCCACAAAGGCAGTTAGCCTAGTACTAATCTATGAACCTATGAACATTTACAACAGACTTAATTCTCTCTTCTGGAATGACACACTAGAATCTCAGCATGTATTGCCGACAGCCAAGTACCTGTGGGGTAAAGGTGAAGGACGCAAGGACCCACTTCCCCACAGTGGTCCATAGCCTCCACCACCTTCTCTGGTGGAAGCTCCATAGGGCTCTGTGGTGTTGGAGCCTTTTTTAAACCTGTAGAAGCAACTAAGGAGTCTACGCTGGAACTGCACACCCAGAATTTCCAACCCTTAGGAGACTGGAGGATGTTTTTCCAGCTTCCTAGTAATGGGTACCACAATGCTGCCCCCCCCCCCCCAACTGTTCCTGTGAACAGACAAACACATCCACACAAGGGTCCATCCAAGTATTTGAAGTGAAATACCTGACTAAATTCTGACAAACTTTAATGGACTACCGGAGGCAAATAAATGACAGATTTCCTTTAGCCTGCATTTTTAAGATGACGTCTAATCATTTACATTCACATATGACCCCAAATTTATCATTATTGCCTTCCTCAGCTATGGCAAAAGTCCCACAGGGGTTTGTCTATGTGCTTCAACTTGCAAATCTCTTTCCATACTTACTCAGTAGAATCTAATCTAAAAACTGGAGGTGGCCAAGACCTGCGAGTAAAGCCCTTGTCCAGCAAATGGTCTGAGGGAATAAAGCAACCTAAGGGAAACTGGCTGTATCAAATCGGAGTGTCTAGATCATGAAACTAGGAGAGCGCGCCAAAGCACGAGTTCCAAAAGCAAATGTCCATTTTGGCGCGATTGTCCAACTCAAAACAAGTACCCCTGTGTATACACCTTGTGCAAATCACATTTCAAAATATTTGACTTGCTAAAAAATATAGCAAAGGCACCAGAAAAATACTACGAGCAAAATCAGCATATGCATACACTCAAGTAATTAGGTGGAATATGCTCTTTAAATCTCATTTCAGGTATAAGTAAAACAAATGAAATCTTAATTCTCAGTTCATGTATGAGCAAAACAATCGAGCAGTATGTGTTAGTGACCCATCAGGCACTCTGAAGCCAGGTGTTCAGATGGCATTTCAGGGAGACGCTCTCCATCCAATAAAACTTGGCACACATACAGGTCAAAAAGGCTATTGATAGCATCCAAGAGCTACTTAGTGGTTCTAAAATAGCAGTGTTGAAAACAGGGTTTTTATTGCCAAGTGTATGGGAGTGTCAGTGGCAGGTAACCAATGAAGGTGCATTGGTGTGTAGATGGCTACAGCCTTTATTCCAAAGTAGAAAACCCAAGAGGGTGCTCATCTTTAGTGGTTATCTGTAGAAGTCGTCTGGATAAACGAGCAATCTGCTTCCCAAACTGGCAAACAGGAGTCCAACGTTCACTGCAGCAGAAAATTCTGATTGGGGTAAGTGCAGACGTCACTTTTATGGCCTATGTCAGTTTATGGCTCTGACTGGAGATGTCACAAGTACCCCCCCTGCTCCAAAGACTTTGGTATACTAGCCGGATGTCCTGTGCTGCAGGCAGCAACCTCCCTACTGTGACGAATGATGCAACATGAGAATAGGAAATCAGGGTGTTTACTGCCAAGTGTATGGGAGTGTCAGTGGCAAGTAACCAATCAAGGTGCGTTTGGTGTGTAGAGGGCTAGAGCCTTTATTCCAATCAAATGTGACAAGATGGTACCTGCCCCTTGCTTTTGATTCAGTATACAATAGTGACAGGCCAATCAAACATACAGGAAATAACTTCAGTTACATATTATGCAAGCCTGTAAATGACGCTCTGCACTATGGAACTTTCAGTATTCATCAGGGAAGCTAAAAAATGTTAGTAAATAATAGTAAATAATTAGAAACTTAAAGTAACCTAAAAAAAAAACTTAAAAAACTTTTTTTTTTTTTTTTTTTACTATTCTACTATTTTTAAGGCTCTTTTTACTATGTTTTAAGTTTCTAATTATTTATTATTATTTATTAACCTTTATTTTTTAACATCCCTGATGAAGAATACCGAAAGCACTACACATGTTTAGTGCAGAACATTTACAGGCTTACATAATATTTAAATGAGTTGTTTCCTGTAGATTTGATTGGCTTAACTGTTACTATTACAAAGTGAATCAACAGGGCAGGACATTAGGTGCAGGTTTACATAATACTTAAACAATGAGAACTTACTGTTACATAAATCAAAACCAAGGGGCAGGTACCACCTTAATGCCACATTTGATTGGAATAAAGGCTCTGGCCCTCTACACATCCATGCACCTTGATTGATTAACTGCCACTGACATTCCCAGACACTTTGCAATAAAACCCAAACACTGCCATTTCTGAACCATTAAGTAGCACTTTAATACTATCAATAAAGTCATCTTGAACTGAAGTAAGTCTGCCGAGTTTTATTGGATGGAGAGTGCCTTCCTGATGGCATCTGATCACCTGGCTTCGGAGTGGCTGATGGGTAACCAACCGCATGCTGCTTGTTTATTTTTGCTCGTACGTGAACACAGAATTAACGTTTCAGTTGTTTGTTTTGTTTATACCCGAACTGAGATTTCAGAAGCACATTCCACCCAATTACTTGACTGTGCACATATGCTGATTTTGCTCATAGCATTTTCCTACGCCTTTGCTGTATTTTTAGCAAATCAAGTATTTTGAAATGTGATTTGCCCAAGTTACCTAAACAGGGGTACTTGTTTTGAATTGGACAATTCAGCCAAAATGGACCGAGGCTTTTGTAGCCCATGCTTTGGCTCTTTCTCCTAGTTTCATGATCTGGACACTAGGATTTGGTACGGCGAGTTACTTCTAGGATACTCACTCTGTAGGGAATTATCTAGGGATGGAGAGTAAGAGGAAGACCTTGGCTGAGACTTTATGCATTTCTGTTACCCTTCTCAGAAGGTTTTGCATTTAAACTCCCCTGGTTCTTCTGCAGTTCTCCAATTTCAATTATATTTATTTACTTAGTACTACACAGTTCTTTATCACTACTCTTGTGTTTTTATCTGAAAACTTCAAATCTTTAGTACTGGTGTCATGAAGAGGTGAGACGCTCAGACAGCATGAAAGTGGTCACAAGTCACAAATGGTAGTGCTGCAGGCACATGGGGGGGGGGATAGCAGTGTGGGCTTTGACACAGAGCCAGATAGCCTCAATATTTGTGACTGTAGTAAGATATCCAATGCAGAAAAGGCACCAAAGCGCCACTGTCACCGATTCTCCACAGAGTGACAATCTGGTGGTGGTGGTGATGAAATCAGTGCTTTGTCAAAGACTTGAAGGTTGAAAACGCTAACCTACACTGGCATGGAAAAGTTCTGTCCCAAAGTCAGGCCTGAGTTAATGACCCTGAAGGCAAGTCTCAAAGCATCAATGCATATTCTACCAGCATTTGAGATGGAACTGACAGGCTATGTACACATCGCCCGTGTCAATCCCAGTAGGGTGTTACGCTCAGAAGCAAGAGTCAATTAGGAAGGCTATAAAGAATGTAAGGAGGGTGACTATCCATGTCTGGCCATGAATGAAAGGGGAGCAGGATGAAACCCAACCCCAATGAGACTGTAGCTGTGCCTTTGTGAACTTCACATAAGTCTGCTTCCTGAATACAAACAGAGGAAAAAGAATATACTCTCCTTACAACAGGAGGCAAAGATAGGACATGTAACAAAAGATACAACTCAAAGTATTTTTCCCCACTGAAGGATTCTAATTGGAAGGGAGAGGATGGCAGCTCTTCATTACATGTACAGCTGATGTGGAAACACTTTCCTCTGCAGACTACTTCCAGTCCTCCTTATGAAATCCTTTAGCGAACGAGGGATAGAAACTCACATTTTCTTTGGAGTCTTGCCCTTCGATATTCCCTGGGAAGATTTGCTAGGTAAAAAACGATTTCGGGGGAGGGATGGATGGCTGACTGTCTTTCTCTAGACAGCATCCATTCAGGGTCAACTTTTCTTTTTGTTGAATTAGAGTGCACTTCTCTTTTGTTTGTTTATAAATAATAGACCAATTACAAGTGCGTGGTGTTCAAGAAACATACTTTACTTTCCTCTTCTGAAGTATTTTCTTCTGACTACAAGTCTTACATTTTTAAAGCCTATAGATTTTGCCATAATGCAACAAAACAGCTCCAATACCAAACATTCAAGGCACCAAACCAGAACTTGATAACACACTGCCAGAAGAAATGCAGAGCTGATAATCTGGAGCTGGTTGTTTAACTGTGGAATAAGAGGAACACAAAATACACAGTAGTACCAGAAAAAAATGGAATTGTTACAAGTCTGGATATCAAGCAATGTCAAAAAATGATAATTACATCCAAAAAAGGTAAAGAAAAAGTTGCACCAAGATATTAAAAGGCAGAGCAAAGGCCGAAGCTATTTAGATCTATTAACTCTATGACCGGCAAACAAAATACAGAAATTGAAGGTAGACTGCAGGACATTATGGATAAGGGGAAGAGTTGAAGCATACAAAAAAGTTTAGATTAGTGAACAGCAGACACAGCTGTTGCTTTATTCCTAGTGGAGAGGAGGATAAAACAGATCATACTACAGTTTCAAGTTACACTGCATTAACTTAATTGCATAATGAACAAAATTTAAGTCTGGCTCAGCCTTTTAAATGCAGTTAGCATTTTACATCTATTCTCATCCATACTGATCTCCCCAACATTTCTCTAGCTGTCCCTTGCTGTCCTGAATTCCTTTATAGATTCCCTTCCCCACCCATTTGGTAGTCTATTCCATGGGTCCACATCCAGTCAGGGAAGCTATACTACTGGGGATATAGGCAGCACTTAATTCCAACAATTTACTGCATGTAATCATCCAGCTTTTATCCTTCTTGCTGAAGATTTTTTCTCATCGGCATGACAGGATTCTGCCCACGAGCAATGCATCACTCCCTAATCTCTTCAAATCTCTACAAGAACAGAGACTACCTCCTCTACTCTCCTAGCACATTCTTTTCCTTTTCGATTCTTCACATGCATCTTTTCTGATGGTTTGCCTCTGGTTCTATGGAGGCCTTCAGCAGTCATATCTTTTTCCACGTATGGGCTCCAGAGCTGTACATAATGTTCAAGAAGCTGTATGACCAGGGCCCTGCAGAAAAATTACATCCTCCCTGCTTCTTAAGTCTGTTCCCCATGGGATGCAGTCACCATTCTTTTGCTGGTGCCACTGCCCTCTTGCTCTGCTCCTGGTGGCCCAATTTAACTTTCTTCAACATGCCCAGATTTTTTTCCTATTCTGCTACCCTCAGTTCCACTTCCCATCAAGGCTGCAGAGGCCAAAGGAAGTCTCTACATCTGTATTGAACCATAACTAGGACCTTCCTGCTCACTTGCTCAATTTTTCCCCAAGTGCTTCTTCAGACTTTCCCCGACACCTGTTAATGCACCTGTCTGTCACTCACAAAGTGACTGACTTTGCTTTCTGTACCCTCAAATTACATCTTACATATACTGATAACTACAGAATTCAGAATAGACTCCTGCAGAACACCACTAACCACTTTTATTATTCCAAAACCCATCCTTCGTACCACAAATCAATATCTGCCCATTTAAACATGCAGTAATCCAGCTCAGCCTCATCCGGGTCTTAAACCTAACCAACCCAAAGTTTTTCCTATATGCTCTAAGTGTGCTTCCTTATCAAGCATTAGGTCTGTCCCCTCCCTTCCAGCTTTCTACTACATACTTTAGAGGAGGAAAAAAGGTGTTTCACACCTTCCTGATCCATTCAAATACTCCCTTTCAACTTGCACCTTTGCTGCCCTTCTGTTGTCCTTGTAATGTGCCTCCTTAACTACATCACCCATTCTTGCCACCGCTTATAAACTCCACATCTTGCCTTTGTTAGTTTAGCATTTCTATATAGCCATACTGCTTTTCCCCCCTTATTTCTCAAAAACCTTTCCATACTCCTCGGTATCCCCATAACTTAACTTGGTGTCCAGTCTCCTGACACCTCTCTCAAGCTCAACACAATACACGCTGAAAAGCCCAGTGTTTTGTATTCTTGCACCATCCCTCCATTTAATCCACAGTTTCATGAGCACTAGCTATCCCTCCATCTAAACCAGTTTAATGATCACTGCCTAACCCTCCATTTAAACTACAGTTTTATGTGCACTGCCTATTATCGAGATTCTTAATAGTACTGCGTTTTTATTTATTTGCTTGACTAAATCATGACTTATCTGTGTCAGAATTTATATTTGTTTGACCCTTGCTGAAATTTTTATTTCTGTTCTAGGGCATTTGACACAGCACTTTAGCTAGAGCTAACAGGTTTCACATACGGGGGTCCTTTACAACTCTCTGGGGCAGCAGTAAGTTTGAAGTGAACCAATTCCTGGGTGGAACTACTGGTCAAACAGCTTTTGTGTTTTATGACTGCCTCAGGGCTTAGCTTTGGAAGGGCCTTTTATCTTGCTGATATAAAAGTATTACATTTGTGCAATCTTGTGCTTATCTTGCTAAAAGCTGCATTGTTGCCTGACTGAGACTGCTTCTTAAACAATCTGGAAATACAAAGCTGCTATAAGTATATTTTTGCACTTGTTCTATTTCAGTGACAGTACTGCACTGTTTTTATTTATTTGCTTAAATAAATTATCACTTATCTGTGTCTGCATTTATATATTTGCTTGACCTCTGAAGTTTTTTTTCTTCACCCTCCTGCCCAATTGCTGATGTGTTCTTAAAACCTAGTGGCTTTTGCAGTTGCCCACCCCTACTATAAATCTGATCTGAGACACCTCCCAGTCCCATCTCATTAGCTCATTCAACCTAATACAGAGAGAGCATTTCTGAAGGCCAACCCCCTTAGCTTCTTAACCTTGAATTATATTCTGTTCCTCCTCTCTCCCTTCCCACTTTAGTAAAAAAAAAGAAAACAAAAACTTTATTCAGCTGCTTTTACTGTATTTGTATTCCCCCTCCTACTCTTATTTCATCTTGCTTTTTCTGCTGCTTGCTGCTAGTTCTCTGCTGCATTTATTACCGTTTGCCTATAGCCTGTTTAAACAGTTATTCTAAGCCTCTTAGTTGTAGTTTAAGCACTTGGGCTTTAGGCCTACCCCTTAGCTCTCCCTGTTTTTTATCCCTCAGATGCTGAGAAAACATGGATGGACAATTTCCTACAGTTTCTCCTGCCAATCTAGTTGATATGGGCATCCTGAGACAGTGTAGCAACTGCTCATGTAAACGGACGACCGACTGCTAATACCACCTAGTAACACAATTTGTGAGAGATGCATTTACATTAGGAACCTAGAGTCTATGCTCTCTCCCTCACAAGCCAGTATATCTGGTACTGAGAAGGTTGTCAACACAATCACTACACCTCAAAAACCATCCACACCTACACAACACATACCCACATTTGCGGATGTTCTCAACAAAAACACACCCACCTCTGAGGCAAAAAGGCACTATCTCCACAACCCTCCACACCACATACCATGCATAGTCCCATTCACCTGAGTCTCACAGCCACTAAGGTTTAACCATAAACTCAACTTATTAGTCTTAGGAGACTGCATTGTGAGACACACTGATGTGCCTCTCACCAGAATGGATAAGGAGAAAGTTGCACTTAGTTGTTTGCCAGGTGCCAGAATCCACCATATCATACATGCACTCAAGTCTCTCAACAACAGGTATGGTTATGACTATCATAGCCCATGTTGGCGTAAATTACTTGAGACGTAACATTTTGGACTATATGAAAACAGACATGACTCAACTTGCTGAATGTGTGTCCCAGGCACGTATGCCTTTAGCAGCATTCTATGGGTCTATATCACATTGTCGAAGTCTGACAACTTCAAAGCGCTTAAGGTTGAACTTGAATGTTCGAAGTGTTAAAACTTAGTGTCAAAAAAAACCCTAAACATTTAAAACCCAAAACAAAAAAAAAGTTCTATGCAGGGAGGCAAGCCCACCCTGCACCCACTACTTAAATATACCAACTCTGAGATTTCACTACAGTGCGGTAAAGGGAAATCTTCCCTTCCTGCACTCCATCACTCTATGGCGATCGCTGCTATATGTTTTGAAGTTCTGACACTTCGAACATTCAAGTTCGACCTTTAGTGCTTTGAAATTGTCAGACTTCGACATTATGATACAGACCCGCATTCTACTGTCACCCAGAATGATGCCACAATACAAAGTGAAAATGAAGGACTTTACCAACTGGCTTAGTTTCTGGTGTCATTCGAGGGGGACCTAGTACCAGTCAGCCTGGGAAGACATGATTGCTACACCACGATGCTTTGCTGGAGATGGCCTGCATTTGTTACACTAAGGCTTCAGGCTTCTAGCAATGGCTCTTGCCTCCCCCATAGTTTTTTTAGGAAAAGTGACGAGATCAAAACTACCAACATAAAAATTTCTACAAAACGCAAATTAAAGGTCATGCTGCTACATGCTAGGAGTCTAAACATGAAACTACATTCATTGCAAGCATTCTTAACCCTGGAAGATGCTGACATCTGAGTAGTCACAGAAACCTGGTTCAAAGCTACTGAGAGCACCCCAGCCTTACCTGGTTACTCATCCCATCATACATTCATACCCCAAACTGTGGGCAGTAAAGCCAAAGGAGGTAGCGTTTCAATATATATCAAAGACATACATACCTCCAGGCTGGTCAAACAGTATGACACACAGGAGACACTCCAGGTGCAGTTTATCCATTGATAAGACCCCTATTTAAATCAAAGCTAGCTACTGGCCTCCAAATTTGATTCAAGACTTATCCGGACCTCTTCCAATCTATCAACATTCAACCCTCTTCCCTGATCCTGGGTGACTGACTACCCAAACACAGACTGGAAAAACTATTCATGCCAGAACACAAATGCCGAGAGATTCCATGATTTTGTCAATGTAAATGCCTTGGAACAGCTAGTCGATACTCTCACAAGAGGTAATAATATCTTGCACTTGGTATTAACCAACATGAGTAACCACTGCAGCACCCCTACAATATCATCCTCCCTGGTAAGATCAGACCATAAACCAGTCATGTTCAAATTCACCATAGCCCCCTGACCCCCCCCCCTCTAGCTAGGGTCAAACAAAAAAACTTCTCCAAAGCCGATTACAACATTCTGAGAGATGGTATAAAACAGCTGTACAGCCCTCCTCCCCCTCTGTAGGAACTGGCACCAGTAGCCAAAACTAAACCAAAGTGCTACACGAACATTTACATAGATGCATGGAATCAGGAAGAGCAGACAGGACAAAATCCTCCTCAAGGAAGAGTAAACTGGTCTGGTGGACATCTGCAATAAATAAACTCTAATATAAGGAAAAAAATTGCTGTCCAGGACCATGGTGCAGCAGATGCCCAATTGGAAGCAATCTTTGCTTAGCCTGAACAAGCAAATAACAGCACTAATGAAATCCTCCAAACCAAACTGTGAGCCCAAATTGGCCATATCTACTAGAGACAATCACAAGGTCTTCTTCACATATTCCCATAATCTCAAAGGAAACTCCCAAATCTGATCAGAACTGGTGGTCAAGGACACCACACACAAATGACGATGATATAACTTGTTGGCTAACAGATTAAGCGAAAACTTCATTCTGCTGCCATCAGTAAATCAGGACATCCCCACTACCTGCCCCCTTCCTCATATCTAGGAAACAAGTCATCACTGCTCTCTCAAAGGCAAAAAATACAGCATCCACGGGACCCGATAACATCCCAGGCTGCATCCTACAAAAACTCACGCAGGAACTTGCAGCACCATTAGATGCCTTATTCAACCAAAGCCAGAGTACCGGCTTCATTCCAAATGAATGGAGGACAGCCAGTCATCCCTCTGCACAAAGGTTGTGTCCACCAATCTGGGAAATTACAGAACCATCAGTCTAACTAGCCTGACCTGCAGGGCCATGGAACAGATTATCATGGACTTCATTAACAAAGACATTGACAAACTCCAAACACTTGATCCCACAGTCTGGCTTCATCAATGGGAGGTCCTGTTAAATTTGGTTGACTTTTTTGAGACAGTCACTAAAGCCATGGATGAGGGGAAGACTGTGCACATCACCTACCTCGACCTGGCCAAAGCCTTTGGCACTGTTCCCCACTTCGGCATACTACCTAAAATCTCTCAAGTATCAATCCATATGTTACGAGATGGGTAGCAAACTGGCTCACTGACAGAACCCACCTACTCAAAATAGGGCATGCCACCTCAAGCAGTAGACCCATAATAAGTGGCGTACCCCAGGGATCAGTCTTGGGGCCACTTATTTGGGATGTACTTTTCTGAGGTGCAGGCCAAAACCAGTGGACTATGACCAAGTTTGCAGATAATTGCAAGCTGGGTGCTCTCATCAGTTCCCTTAGTGATGTGGACATCCTCCAAGAGGGTCTCACCCAAACAAATGACTGATGCCAGAAACATGGCCTCAAGCTGAATACCACAAAATGCATCATTCCCTTTGGGGAGAGTGGCGTCCCCACAAATTATCACATTAATAACGTCCTAAGCACACAAATAAGTCATGAGGGATTTGGGCACCTAGGCTGACAGCAACTGACTTTTGACCACCAGGTTGCTTCTGTTGTACAGAAAGCTTTCTACAAGGCCCACCCCATAAGTAAGGGTATCTCAACAAGGAACAGAGGTCACAACATCCCTGTATTCTACCCTTATAAGGCCCATTATAGAGTACAATGCCCCTTTCGGCATGTACTTCGGCAAAGCACATACAGCAGCTGGAGAGACCACAGAGGTTCCTCACCAGGGAGCCTTAAACATCTACCTTGCACAGATAGACTAAAAGCCCTGTCCCTCTACTCAGTTTCATACGGACTTCTCAGAGGTGACCTCAGTCTGGCATACAAAGCAATCTCAGACACTGCATTGATGGGACTGCTGCATATCCACAAGTCAAGCTCCACTCGAGTAACCTGCATGTGTGACCTCAGCCTGGTCTGACATCAAAAGGACTTGTTGGCAGGACAGATGTGTGTCCCAGAGACTCCCCATCAGTGGAATAGACTCCCTCTCCATGTCAGATTACCTCATTAGCCCTTTTAAAGCGATACCTGGATAACTGGATGGGAAACAGAAAATACACCCCTGGGATTCCACCTGTGTCCAAGTTGGACAGGGGCATCGGGTGCCAAATTGTCTAAACACAGGCTAAACTCTTGGCTAGGCTTATAAGCCTAGTAACTTCCTATGATCTTATGTCTCCAGATGATCAATGAGACAATTAACCTTTTCGGACATCGGTTAGTGCAAGAAAAAAGGATCCCCAACGGGGTACTTAGCTTTAGCCGTTTTCAGCTGTAAATCAAAACTCTGGTAGTGACTGACTGGCACACTTGTGAACTGCTTCTGCTATGGGCTCCACGGCAAAAAAAGACTGCTGTAATGGCGTCAGCTGGTCTCCTTTACAGCATTGATGACCTGACGTCATACAGCAAGTGACAGCAGCCGATGCAGAAAAACACTGACTCTGGTATTCAGGTCGGCTGAGGGCTACCACAGCAGGGATAACCCACAGGTGATGACTTGACTGCAACAGTGAAAGACGAAGATCATCAATGATATCCTTCTTTGCCTTAGATACTACAAGTCATCTGTCCTCATTTTAACAACGGTCTGTTCCCAAGACACAGAAGAAAAGAGGGAAAAGAATAGTTGTGTAAAATCTTATCATAACCACATTAGTCTTTCTCTTCCATGTTGCAGTATTCTTAACCTTTAGAATTCCCTGTCTAGGCAACCCAAATGCCCAGCCAGTATACAAAAGACTTTTGCTACTGCATGCTACGTGCGAGGCTGCACATAGCAAGGCAGGCAACGTAGGCTATAATGGTGATGTTAGCACGTACCATTCCTTAGGACTGAATGCCCCAGTCAGAACATCAGTCCAAGGATATGAGGTATATCACATCATCCTGCAAACAGCAAGCACCAGAATGGGTAGGAGGCTGGGACAGAATACTGGACCATGGAAGAAAAGGACATCTATGGTCATAGTAAGATTTTACACAAATATTTTATATCCTTCTATTCCTATGCTGCAGTATTCTTAACCTTTGGGAAGAGTACCAAAGCTCATGGAAAAGAAAGGGAGGCTGGAGCAGAGGAGGTTTCTATGAACCCATGCAGGACTGCCCTAGCAAATTCCACTCAGGACCCGGAGATAGTTGTCCAGTTTGTAATGTCTGGTGAAGGAATGGACAGAAGACCATGTGGCTGCTTCCAAAATAGATGCAGTGCCCAGACCTTTGAAGAAAGCCCCTGAAGAGGCTACTGCTCTAGTGGAGTGAACTTTCACAGAGGTAAGGAGCGTCTTCCCAAGGGAGACAAATGTAAGAAATAGCCCTAGATATCCAAGTAGAAAGCCCGTTTGGAGACAGGTTTTACCAAGCACCATGGGATGGAAAGCAAACAGTTGCTCAGTTTTCTTAATAGATTTGGTTTTGTCCCGATAAAAATGGAGAGGTCTGTGGACATCTAAGGAATGAAGTACTCTTTCACTATGGTTTCTAGGGTTAGGTAAAAAGTGAGCAGATGAACAGACTGGTTTAGGGAAATGTCATTAGCCACCTTGGGCATACAGGAAGGGTTAAGTAAGGAGAGATATCCTGTCCTTGTGGAAAATGAGAAAAGGTCGGCAAGCTATAAGGGCTTAGAGTTCAGAGACTCTTCGGGCAGAAGTGATGGCTACTAACAGGATTATTTTCCAAGTACAAAAATTTAAGGAAGCTGATGCTACAGGCTCTAAAGGAGCCTGAGTGAGCTTTTCCAGGACAAAATTTAGATCCCAGGAAGAGGAACAGGTTTTCCTGGGAGGTCTAATGTGAAGGATGCCTTGAACGAAGAGTTTAACTTCCAACCTGAAAGCTAGAGGAGAAGACAAAGGCAGACATGCTGAAATGGCTGATAGAGGGACTTTGAACAGTAGGCAAACTCAGCCTTACGAAGACAACACAAATGGGAAAGAACCACTGGAATGTCCACTGAAAATGGATATAGGTCTTGCTTTAGACACTAAATGGAAAACCTCTTCCATCTTGATAAGTAGGATCTCCTAGTGTTGGGTTTCCAGGTCTCCTGCAAGACTAGAAGCACGTCCTCAGAAAAGGTGAAGGATCAAAATCCTATCACTCAGGAAAGTCAGGTGTGGATGGATAAGCGACCCCTTGTCTTATTTGAGAAGATCCATGCTGTGAGGTAACTTGCAATGAATGCCATTGGTTAAATGCAGAAAAAGGGAACCAATGCTGTCTTGGCCAAAAGGGAGTCACCAGCAAGCTTTCTGGCTTGTCCTGCTGTAACTTCAGCAGGACCCTTTGGATGAGTGAGAAGTGGGGGATGCATAAACAAACATCCCAATCCATGAAAAGTTCAGAGTGCCACCTTGGATACCAGAAGGTCTGGAACTCTGGCACAAAACTTTAGAAGTTGTCTGTTCACGGGTGAGGCAAACTGGTCTATTTGAGGAGTACCCCACCAGTGGAGAATATCCAAAAAAAAAAAAAAAAAAGTTATGTACTCACCATAACGTTCCATGTGAGTTGTTTCATCTCCCTTCATTCTTCACGGATGGGCTCGGAGCCGACACGGCCGACTAGCAAGCTCAAAGTTTTTCAGTAGCTCGAGACTCAACCCCTTATCCCACAATGCACTGCTGGAATTACCTCAGATCTTGTTTGCTGCGTAACATATAGAGATACTATAATTATTCTGCCTGGGAATGAAGACACATTGAGAAACCAGGATGAAGACAGCCTCCAGGTCAACTGCCAGCCAGGAGGGGGAAGGAGGGAGGGATGTGAGAATGAAGGCGAGAACTCACATGGAACGTTATGGTGAGTACATAACTTGTGTGAAGTTGTTCAATCTCGCTGTTCATTCTTCACTGATGGGTAGCGTACCTAGCACCCTAATCCTGGGTGGCTTACAGACGTACACACTCCAGAGCTGTAGAGCCAAATGAAGCCCTGTCCCTGGAGGCCTTATCCACTTTGTAATGAGTTATAAAAGCGTGAGGTTTAGACCATGTGGCTGCCGCACAGATGTTGTCCAGAGGTAATTTAGCTTGAAAGGTTGAAGAGGTAGAAACTGCTCTGGTTGAATGAGCCTTCACCTTACTAGACAAGGGCATGTTATGACAAGAATAGGTGCAAGTGATACAATCAGACAGTCACTTAGAGTTGTTTTGGCGACTGGTTTACCTTTTCTGGCCTCAGAAAAAGACACAAGAAACTGATCTGATTTCCTACTCTTTTGTTCTGTCTGTCTGTGACCATAAAGTTTGTGCAATGTATATTCTAATTTGGTAGTATGATTAGGGAAGAAAACAGGCAACTCAATGACTTTATTGATGTTTATCTCTGAACATACTTTAGGCAAAAAGGACGGGTTTGTCCTGAGAGATACTCTGTCAGCATGAAAGACCATATAAGGAGGCTTGATAGATGGGGCTTGGAGCTCTGACAAATCTGCGGGCTGAAGTGATGGCTACTAAGAAGATAGTTTTCCAGGACAGAAATTTTAGCTCACAAGATGATGCAGGCTCAAAGGGAGGAAGAATTATGCGAGATACCATAAAATTCAAATTCCAGGGAGAATAAGCAGTCTTCACTGGAGGCCTCATGTGAAAGGAACCTTTTAGAAAAGTTTGATAACTGGTGAGCCATAATATTCAATCCATCGATCCCTAGATGGAAATTAGATATAGCAGCTAGTTGTACCTGCACCGTAGCAGCCGCTGCTCCTTTGTTGAAGATTTCGGTCAAGAATTGTAAAATAGAAGATAATGGTGCTTGGTAAGGGTCAATATTATGGGAGAAAGCCCAAATGGAAAATCTCTTCCACTTACGATACAACTTTCTGGTGGAAGGCTTATGGGAAGCCAACAAAATTTGACTAGTGTCATGGGAAAGATTATAAAGCCTGGCTATGTGGGAAATTGGAGCAGCCAAGCGGTTAGCTTCAGTGTCTGCAACGACGGATGGAGATCCCCTGACGGATGTGTCAGTAAGTCCGGAACTGGGTCCAGGATCTATGGGTCTTCCAGAATGTGATGGTAAAGAAACGGAAACCAAATCTGCAGAGGCCAATGAGGGGCTATAAGTATGATTGTCCGTCCCAGCGACTTTGCTTTCTGTAAAAATCTGGCTATCAGAGGAATTGAGGGAAATGCATAGAGGAGACCAGAGGGCCAATCGTGGACAACAGCATCCCTCGGGGACTGACCTGGCGGGGGAATTGGGACAAAATAGCTTCTGCATTTGTTGTTGATATGACTGGCAAACATCGCTGGTAGGTTTGGCCCCATTTGTGGAAAATCCTGTCCACAATCTCTTGAGGGACCATTATTGGGGCAATAAAATTGCCCTGCTCAGTTTGTCCGCTATGACGTTGGATTTGCACGGGATGTGAGTTGCTAACAGAAGCGCTGGGATGACACTGCCCACTGCCATACTCTGAGGGCTTCTCGGCAAAGGGAGTAAAGACAGTCTCGCCTTGGCTTGTTCAGGTACCAGACCACTGACATGTCTGTCTGTATTGCAATTGTCCCTAGAGGGAGAGTCTCCTGAAAGTATTGCAACACTAGAAGTACTGCGCTCATCTCCAGGACCTTGATATGCAGATGTGATTCTTGATCTGTCCATGGGCCTTGGGCAGTCTTTCCCTGAAAATGCTCCACCCTATCAGGGAAGCGTCCGTGGTCACAGTGGCAACTGGAGGGGGTAGTATGAAGGGACGTCCTATTGTGACATGGAGACGTCAACCACCACTGAAGATCCTTCTTGCAAGAATTTGTCATCAGGACTGTGTGATTCACTGTAAGTTCTTGGTAAGACCATTGCGTGAATAGGAGCCATTCAAGAATCCTCATAGATCCTTGCTAACGGGATTGCCAAGACTGCTGCTGCCATCAATCCTAGTACTTTCAATACTTCTGCAACTGGTGCTCTGCTCTTTGATACCACGGACGTGATGTGTTGGCAAAGAATACAAACCCTTTCTGGTGGAAGATGAAGAGTGGTGGTTGACATGTCTAATTCTGTCCCTATAAAAACTATATGCTGCGATGGCAACAAGGCAGACTTTTCAAAGTTGACTGCAATTCCTAGCCGAATGCAGAGTGTCAGAGTAGCCTCTCTCGCTTGAAGTTGATGCCTGGTGGTAAAGGTAAGGAGCCAATCGTCCAAGTACGGAAACACCTGGAATCCTAGACACCTCAGGTGAGCCGTGACTACTGCCATGCACTTGGTGAACACTCAGGGGGCTGTAGTGAGACCAAAGGGCAGAGCTCAGAACTGATGATGATTGGCTCCCAGCCGGAAACGCAGGTGATCCCTGGATGGTCTGGCCATCTTTACGTGGTAGTACGCATCCTTGAGATCGATCGAGCACATCCAATTGTCTTTCCCTAAAAAGGGAAGTATGGACTGTAGCGTGACCATTCGGAAAGTACAGTTTTGTACCTACCATAAATGTAGATGTTAGAGTGCTAATACAGCTGCAGTCATAACAGATGGGTTCTCCTGCCGTCAGGCGGGTCCTCGGTCGGCCGAATTCCAAAGTCTAGGTCCGGCGTCGGTTGTAGTCGCTTCTTCCCTGACGTCAGTGCGACAGGGGTATAAAAGAACCAGCCAACGCCATTTTCTTCAGTTTTTCTTGCCCCAGATGTCAGGTGCCCCCAGAAGGAAGGCAATACATAAATTTATATAATAAAGCAATGCAATATAATCAAAATACAGTAGTTGCAAGCAAATACACCATAAATGAATACCCCAATCAGGATGTATGAGGAGGTGTTTGCCAATAGGCCTGTCCCAAGAGGGGAAGGAGGGAGGGAAACCTGGACTGCAGCTGTATTAGCACTCGAACATCTACATTTATGGTAGGTACAAAACTGTACTATGTTCATTGTGCATACAGCTGCAGTCATAACAGATGTGTAGAATCCCTAAGCTAAGAAAGGGGTGGTAGGCACTAGGTGGAACTAGGAGGAGCCAGGATGCCCTGCAAGACTGCAGTGGCAAAGCCTGCTCTAGTTTTGGAGTATAATGGTAGGTGGTAGTGCTTGGAGAAGGTATGCACAGAACTCCAAGTGGCTGCTTCCAAAATATCTTTGGTAGGAACTCCTCTGAGGAAAGCTGCAGAGGTAGCTGTGGCCCTTGTGGAGTGAGATCTGATGCCTGTAGGTACAGTTTTGCCATGAAAAGAATAGCAAAAGCGTATGCAGTGGGCTATCCATTTTGAGATTGTCTGTTTGGAAATTGGCTTTCCTTGAGCTCCTACAGCATAGGACACAAAGAGCTGTTCTGATTTTCTGAAAGGCTTTGTTCTGTCCAAATAATAACGTAGTTGTCTGTGGATGTCCAAGGAATGTAGTAATCTCTCCCCTTTGTTTTGAGGATTAGGATAAAAGGTAGGTAAGTGTATGGCCTGATTCAAAGCTACCCTGGATACCACTTTAGGCATAAAAGATGGGTTGGTTCGTAAGGAAAATCTGTCCTGATGGCTGTGCAGCCTTATATCATCTTCCATGAGAGCTTGTAGTTCTGAAACTCTACGAGCTGAGGTTATAGTTAGAAGGAAAGCGGTTTTCCAGGATAAATATTGCAAATCTGATGAGGCAGCTGGCTCAAAGGGAGGCAAGGTCAGTTTTTCCAGAATGAAGTTGAGATCCCAAGCAGGTGTTTGTTGTTTCCTTGGGGGTCTTAGATTCTTAGCCCCTCTGAGGAAAGTACAGTTGTGTACACCTACCATAAATGTAGATGTTAGAGTGTCTTCACTGTTGCAGTCATAACTGTAGGGTGCTCCTGCCGGCAGGCAGCCCGAGGTCGGCCAGAATCCCAAAGTCTGGGTCCGGCGTCGGCTGTACAAGCTAGTACCCTGACGTCAGGACGCTCTGGTACATAGCCCTCAGCCGACGCCATCTTCTCCAGCCTTTCTTGCCCTAGATGTCAGAAGTCCCAATAAAACAGAAATGAATCCAACAAGGAAACACAAATACACCACAAATAAGAGAAAAAGAGGGGATAGGAGGGTTGGAAACACCGACTGCAACAGTGAAGACACTCGAACATCTACATTTATGGTAGGTGTACACAACTGTACTATGTTCTTCGTGTTTCACTGTTGCAGTCATAACTGTAGAGTGGAATCCCAAAGCAGTGAAAAAAGGGGAGGAGGCTTAGACAGAAGGGGCAGCAAGAAGACCCTGCAAAACAGCAGAGGCAAAGCCTGCCCTGGTCTTAGAATACAGAGGGAGATTGTAGTGCTTGGAAAAAGTATGCACAGAACTCCAAGTGGCAGCTTCCAAGATGTCCTTGGTAGGAACTCCTCTGAGAAAAGCTGTGGAAGTGGCAGCTGCTCTAGTAGAATGACTTCTCACAGCACCTGGAAACTGTTTCCCCATGATGAGTGTAACAAAATCTGATTCCATAAGCAATCCATTTGGAAATAGTTTGTTTTGAAATAGGTTTTCCAAGAGAACTGGAGGCAAAAGAAACAATTAGATTTTCTGAACTCTTTAGTCTTGTCCAGGTAAAATCGTAACTGTCTGTGCACATCCAATGAATGCAAAATCCTTTCCCCTTTATTTTGAGGATTAGGAAAGAAAGTAGGAAGGTGAATTGTCTGATTTAAAGCCACTTTCGAAATCACCTTAGGCATGAAAGTAGGATTGGTCCTCAAGGATACTCTGTCCTGGTGGAAAATAAGGTATGGTTCCACAGCCATGAGAGCTTGCAACTCTGAAACCCTTCTGGCAGAAGTCAATGCTAACAAAAGAACTGTCTTCCAAGACAAAAACTTAATATCTGAAGATGCAGCAGGCTCAAAAGGAGGCAAAGTAAGTTTTTCTAAAACAATTAAGATCCCAAGCAGGAACAGGAGGGGTCCTGGGAGGCCGCAAATTCTTAGCCCCTCTCAAGAATTGTCTCACCAAAGGATGAGAAAAAACAGGAGGATCAGAATTGAAATGAGCAGAAATAGCCGAAGCATGAATCTTAATGGAAGAAAAGGAAAGTCCTTTAGACAAAAGATCCGAAAGGTAAAGCAAAATAGAAGAGAGATCAGGCACCAGAGGGTCCGAGCCTCGGTCCTGCATCCAAATACAAAACCTCTTCCATTTAGAGGCATAGGATTTCTTAGTGCTAGGCCGTCTAGCTTCCAGAAGAACATCCAAAACTTGTTTGGGAAGACTAGAAGAAATCAAATTCCTTTGAAGAGCCAAGCTGCCAGGCAAAGGGTCTTGAGATTGGAATGTAGTAGCTGACCCTGATGCTGGAACAGAAGAGAAGGGTTCAGAGGGAGAATCCAAGGAGGCTCCAAGAACAGGTGCTTTAAAGTTGGATACCAAAACTGTCGAGACCAATTTGGAGCAATCAAGATGAGGAACTTGGGCTTGTCCTGTTTTATCTTCAGTAATACCAGAGGTAGTAGAGGAAGAGGAGGAAAGGCATATCCTGAAAGGCTTCTCCAGCTGAAGGACAGGGCATCCACTTTCCAAGCTGTTTTGTGGAAGGACCTGGTGCAAAAGCGAGGCAGCTGATGATTGAGATGGGATGCAAACAGATCTGGGGACATCCCCAAACTGCAGTAATCCTGTTTAATAAGTTGGTGTCCAGCATCCATTCGTGAGGATCTAAAATGTTTCTGCTCAGGCTGTCTGCTAAGAGATTCTGTTCTCCTGGAATGAATTGAGCCTGGAGATGTAGATTCAGATTTAGAGCTGTGTCCCATAAAGCCATAGCTAGTCTGCAAAGGGGGTACGAATGAGAACCCCCCTGCTTGTTTATGTACCACATGACTGTGGTGTTGTCTGTGCGAATTAGCAGAGGCCCTGGTTGCAAAAAGCTCTTGAAGGCTAGAAGAGCATTTTGAACTGCCAACATTTCCTTCAGATTGATGTGCCAGTGAAGATGGTCCTTTGTCCAGGTTCCCTGCTGGCAATTGTCTAGAAAGTGTGCTCCCCAAGCATAATCCGAGGCGTCCGTGGTTATGATTTGAGAAGGTTGAGGTAGACGAAAAGGCTTTCCTTCGTTTAAAGCACACGCCCTGGACCACCAGAGGAACTCCTTCTGGAGGCAGGGGATCAGAGGAATCAGAATGTCCAGATCGTGGTAATGCTGTGACCATACACTTTTCAGATACCATTGAAGCTTTCTCATATGAAGCCTTGCATTTGGAATCAACAGAATGCAGGAAGCCATGTAGCCCAGTGCCTGCAGGAATTTCCTTGCAGTGAGCTGAGATAGCGTTGCCAAGGTGTTGAAAATTGAAGCCAGCTGTGTTTGTTTTTCTGGAGTGAGGAAGGCCCTTTGTAAGGTTGTATTTAACAGGGCTCCCAAGAATACTATTTGTTGAGAAGGGATCAAATGTGACTTTTTTGTGTTCACTGAGAATCCCAGTAAGAGGAGAAGACGTTGAACAAATTCCAGATGTTGAAGTAGAAAATCCTTGCTGTCTGCCTGAATAAGGCAGTCGTCCAAATAGGGGTAAATCTGAATCCCCTGAAGTCTGCAATAAGCCACTACTGGTGCCAGGCACTTGGTAAAGACTCTGGGCGCAGTAGATAAACCAAAGGGCAGTACAGAGAATTGAAAGTGTCTCGAACCTGCCTTGAATCTGAGGAATTTCCTGCGTTCCTGTCTGATGGGAATGTGTAAGTAGGCTTCCTTTAAGTCCAATGTCACCATCCAGGCATCCTGAGAGAGCATTGGAATTAGTTGCTGCAGAGTAAGCATCTTGAATTTTGGAATTTCCAAAAAGGTGTTTAACACAGAAAGGTCCAGAATAGGTCTCCATGAGCTTTGTTTTCTTGGAACCAGAAACAGTCTTGAATAAAAACCTTTTCCCATCTCTTAGAGTGGAACTGGCTCTATGGCTCATGGCCAGAAGAGCATCCACTTGATTTAAGGCCTCTGACCATTGATGTTTTGGCAGATCTGGCCAACCGTAAGCCCTTGGCAGAGTATGAAAGTGGAATTTGTAGCCTTTTAAAATCACGTCCAATACCCATCTGTCTTGGGTAACGAGTCCAATTTCTGTAAAAAAAAGAGACAGTTTTCCTCCGAGAGGGGCATCCAGGTGAAGGGGCCCTGTAGCCCAACCGAGAGAGTCATTGTGTTTGCTTTCTTTGAGATTGGGACCTGTCTTCTCCCCTTCTAGGTGAAGAAGCAGTCCATTGTCTAGATCTATAAGAGGCCTGAGCTTGCCCACGACCTCTGGAGCGTCTATACCTTCCCCTTTGAGGCCTGTCAGACGTGGGAAAGGACCAATTTTTGGAGGGCCAATTCCTGGAAAATCTAGGAGGCTGAACTTGCAAGAAATCTTTTACAGTTTGCATAGATTTTGCCTTTTCTTCCATCTTTTTAATAACTTCCTCAGCCTTAGATCCAAAAAGAACATCTTGTTGAACAGGAGCATCTAATAACTTAGCCTTAACCTGTTCAGGTAAACTTTGTTCACGAAGCCAGGCATGTCTCCTGATAACAGTACCAGAGGCTGCAGCCCTGCAAGAAGCATCCAAAGCATCAAAACCACAATGCAAACTATGTTTATTCACTTGTTCAGTTGCATGCAATACATCCTGAAGTTCCTTATCCTCTGCACATGCAGGAAGGGAAGCAAGCTTTTGCTTTAAAACAGACAAAAGAAATTGCTGATACTTAAACATATGAAACTGGCAATTTAAAGCCCTTACAGACAGGGTAGCAGAAGTATATACCTTTTTTCCCCACCTGTCTAAAGCACGAGAATCCTTCTCAGAGGGAATAGGATTTTTAGAAGTAGCAACCTTAGCAGCCTTAGAGCCCTGAGAAATAGTTTCAGGATCCGCAGAAGGGTTCTTAAATAAGAATAAATGAGTCAGGAACCCTATAAAATCTGTCAGGCTTAGAAGGAGCAGGAGGCATGGAATCAGGATTCAAATTAGCCTCAGAAAAAGCATCACCCACAATGTCAAGAACAGGAGGGATAGCTAAAGGCCTATGCTGAGGAAAAAGAAGGAATTCTCTAAGCCTCTTCTTGGAAGCAGAATACTCCTGACCTTCCCAATGAAAATGTTCCCTCATCTCATGTAAGGTTTCCCCAAAAGATAAATCTTCAGGCGGACAGGCAGAGGGCAAGGAGTCCTCAGCATCCGAATCCTCATAAGGAGGAAAAGAATATTCCTGATCAGAGGAAGAGACAGAAGATACAGAAGCCTGGTCAGAGGAATCCAGAGGAACATCCTGTCGAGGCCTTTTCTCAGGTGGGGGGTGAGAACCCCTAATCATTGTAAGTAAATCTTCAGCCATCTTTAATAATTGCTTCTGTGTCCTGGGAGTAGATTCAGAAGTAGCTTGAGCAGGAACTTTAGACTTAGCAGGAGTCTTTGTCTTTGCCTTTGAAATGGTGATGTGAGTAGGCCTGAAAACCCCCTCAGAAGCCGGTACCTGCACAGCGGTTCCGGACCCATCTGAGGGAGCGACGTCCGAAGGTCCTGCAGCAGTTAAAATAGTAGGCCTTGATGGCTCCCCATGGGAGTCCGCATCGGCCATCGGTTCAGAAGTGGCGGACGACAGGGGCTGCAAAAGCGCCTCACTGACGACAGCCGAACCAGACGCTGGCTCCAGCTGCAACGAGTCCTGTTTGGACCTCGGAGGCCTGTCTTTGCGCTTCTTTTGAATTCCGGTAGTGTCCGACGACATTCTATAATGTCTGCCAAAATAATTTAGAGCCCAGTCGTACCTGCGCTTGATAGTACGAGAATTGAACCTGGCACAGAACTGACAAGAAACGTCGTGGTCAGGGCCTAAGCAAGGTAGACAGTAAGAGTGGAAATCTTTATGAGGTATTTGTTTCCCACACGTTATACAATTATTAACTTTCTGACATCGGAGGAACAACAAAAAGATTCCCCAACGGGGTACTTAGCTTTGAAAAGAGAAGTAAGAACTTCGGACCGACAACAAAATACGCTGTTTGAAAATCGCCAACCAACGACTTGCGAGCTGCTTTCCACCGCACGGCAAGAAAGACTGGAGAAGATGGCGTCGGCTGAGGGCTATGTACCAGAGCGTCCTGACGTCAGGGTACTAGCTTGTACAGCCGACGCCGGACCCAGACTTTGGGATTCTGGCCGACCTCGGGCTGCCTGCCGGCAGGAGCACCCTACAGTTACGACTGCAACAGTGAAACACGAAGAACATCTGTCTTGAGAGGGTGAGAGAATAAGGGTGGATCAGTGTTGTATTCTGCAGAAATGGCTGAGGCATGGATTTTGATGGAGGAGAATGAAAGTCCACTGCTTAGCAGCTCAGCTAGATACTGAAGTATTTGAGGTAAATTCAGTTTTCCAGGATCCTGACCCTTTTTCTCATTCCAGACAAAATAGTTTCCATTTTGCGGAGTAAGCTTTTCTAGTTGACTGCTTTCTAGCCTCCAAAATGACATCCTGCACCTCCTTGGAGAGTAGGGTCTGTTGTGATGCTAAGGAATCTTCCATGCGGCTAGATTGAGAGTTTTTAGCTGGCTGTGAAGAGTTTTGAAGCTGTGCTGAGGCAGGAGAAGAGGCATTAGAGGCAGAGGCCATGGTGGGGAATGTGTCAGGCTCCTCAGGAGTGGGTACCAGTGTTGTCCTGGCCAGTCTGGAGCAATGAGAATCATCTTTGGTCTGTCTGCTCTGGTTTTCAATAGAACTTTGGGCAGCAGAGGAAGAGGTGGGAAGGCATAAACTGTTATTGATGTCCAACTGAAAGAGAGAGCGTCCACTCTCCAGGCCTTTGGATGGAAAATCCTTGAGCAGAATTTTGTCAATTGGTGATTTTTGTGGGAGGCAGATAGATCTATGTCTGGCCTTCCCCATGCTTGGATCATTTCTGTAAAAACTTTTGGATGCAACTTCCATTCGTGTGGATCTGTCATATTCCTGCTTAGGTTGTCTGCCAGCGTGTTTTCCTTGCCTGGCAAGTACTGTGCTTGAAGTTCGATTTGTAATTCCAGGGCCATGTCCCAAAGTGACATGGCCAGCCTGCACAGGTGGTATGAATGGGTTCCTCCCTGCTTGTTTATGTACCACATTACTGTGGTGTCTGTCCTTATCAATAGTTGACCTGGATGCAGAAGGTCTTTGAAAGCTGTAATAGCATTTGTTACTGCTAGCATTTCCTTTTGATTGATGTGAAGGTGCTTTTCTTTTTGGGACCATTTGCCCTGAATGCACCGATCTGCCATGTGCGCCCCCCAGGCGTAGTCAGAGGCGTCTGTTGTGATGATTTGCTTGAGGCTTGCTGAATGGGAGACCTGTGTTTGTTTGGCATGCTTGAGCCCACCACAGCAATTCCTTTTGTAGACATGGAATTAGTGGTATTGTTGTTTCCAAACTGTGGCTGTGTTGAGACCATAGGTTTTTCAGGTACCATTGAAGTTTCCTCATATGCAGCTTCGCACATGGGATTAGTAGGATGCAAGATGCCATGAATCCCAGAGCCTGCAGGATTTTCCTTGCAGTCAGCCTGGTGTAATTTGCTAGTGCTTTGAAGTATTGAGTTAGTTGCCCCTGCTTCTCTGGCGTGAGGTAGGCCATCTGGGTGTTTGTGTCCAAGTTGGCACCCAGGAAAATTATTTTCTGAGAGGGTATTAGCCTTGATTTCTTTTTGTTGACTGTGTATCCCAGAAAATTCAACAACCTTATTACAAAAGCCAGATGTTTCAGAAGAATGTGCTTGCTGTCCGCTTGGATCAGGCAGTCGTCCAAATATGGGTATATCTGTATCCCTTGAAGTCTGCAGTAGGCAATTACTGATGCCAGGCATTTTGTGAATACTCTGGGCGCAGTAGATAAGCCAAAGGGCAATGCAGAGAATTGATAATGGGTTGAACCTGCAAGAAATCTGAGGTATCTTCTGCAATTTTGTCTGACTGGGACATGCAGGTATGCCTCCTTGAAGTCCAATGTTACCAGCCAAGACTCCTTGCCCAGCATGGGAAGAAGCTGCTGTAGTGTCAGCATCTTGAATTTTGGTACGATTAAGAAAGTGTTTAGGATGGATAGGTCCAATATAGGTCTCCAATCTTTTCCCTTCCTTGGTACCATGAATAGTCTGGAATAAAAACCTTGACCTTGTTCGTGCGTAGGTACCTCGAATAGCTTTCATGTCTATAAGATCTGTAATTTGCTTTTGTGCCTCTGCCCTTTGATTGCGTGGCAGATTTGGCATGCCTCTCATTTTTGGAAGGGTGTGAAAATGGAATCCGTAGCCTCTGTTTATAATGTCCAGGATCCATTTGTCCTTTGTGACAATATGCCAATTTTTTGAAAATAATGCCAGTTTTCCTCCTAAGGGTGCTGCCATTTGAATCTTGCTTGGCATGCAAAGGGGAAAGTCATTGGGCTTGCTTTCTGAATGATTGCGAGTTATCCTCACCACCTCTTTGTGTAGGAGCTTGCCATTGTCTGCCTCTAAACGATCCTTGCGATTGTCCTCTGCCCCTCGGGCGCCTGTATTTACCTCTCTGGGGTCTGTCCGTGGCTGGAAACGACCAATTTTTGAAAGGCCAATTTCTACTGAAACGTGGGGGTTGTACCTGTAGAAAATCTTTCACAGTTTGCATTGATTTAGCCTTTTCCTCCATTTTCCTTAATACCTCCTCAGCATTAGCACCAAATAATACATCCTTTTGTAGAGGGGCATCTAGTAATTTAGCTTTGACATGATCAGGCAAGGTTTGTTCCTTGAGCCAGGCATGTCTACATATGACTGATCCTGTAACAGCAGCTCTACATGAGGCCTCTAGAGCATCAAAACCACATTGTAAGGTATGCTTACCCACTTGTTCTGCACTATGCATCAAATCGTGCAACTCCTTCAAGTCTGGTTCAGGTTGTGACATTTTACTTTTCAATTGTGATAACAAAAACTGTTGGTATTTTAGCATATGGAACTGACAGTTTAAGGCCCTCATGGTTAAGGTAGCTGAGGTATATACCTTTTTCCCCTCACCTTTCTAAGGATCTGGAATCTCTCTCGGAAGGTAATGGATTTTTAGCAGTGGAGGCCTTAATTCCCTTGGGGCCCTGTGAGATGGTTTCTGGGTCAGCAGCATGGCTTTTGTATAGAAATTGGAGAGTCAGGAACCCTGTAGTACCAGTCAGGCTTGACTGGGGCGGGAGGCAGAGAATCCGGGATAAGGCAGGCCTCCGAGTAAACATCATCAAGGATGTCCAAGACAGGGGGTATAGCCAGAGGCCTGTGCTGAGGTAGCAAGAGAAATTCCCTAAGCCTTTTCTTGGAATCTGAATAATCTTGGCCTTCCCAGTGGAAGTGTTCCCTTAAGGTATGCAAAGTTTCCCCAAATGAATAATCCTCTGGGGAGGACACAGATGGAATGGACTCCTCTGCATCAGAGTCTTCAAAAGGGGAGTAAGAATGCTCCTGATCAGAGTGCTCTGAAATAATGGAGCCCTGATCGGAGGAGGGGGATTCTTCCTCCACTCTGGGCCTTTTGTCCGGTGGAGGTTGAGAACCCCTGATAAGAGAAATTAAATCCTCAGCCATTTTAAGCATCTGTTTTTTAGGCATGGGGCCTGGAGATGGGCCCTGTGTAGCTTGTCTCTTAGAATGCATGGCTGCTTTAGACTTAGTGAAGGCCTTAATGGAAAAGGAAGAGGAAGGTCTGAAGACACCTTGAGTGGAGGTAGACCTATCCACATTTTGAGGTTCAACTCCAGGAGTGGCTTTGGTATCTGTAGTCTGGGTGTGGGCCGAGGAGCCTGCGACCTCGGGCACAGGAGACACCGCTACTGGTGTAGTCAGTAGTCAGGGGCTGCGTAGGCGCCTCAGAGAACCGGACCACGTGTAGTCGGCTTTGGCGTGGTGTCGGTAGAGGCCGCGGACCTAGTGTGTCAGTCCTTATCTTTGCGTTTTTTTAGACAAAACTGTAGTCGGAGTATCCAACGACATAACGTAGTTAAATGTTTTTCCAAAATAATGCTGGGTGAACTCCGCCCGACGCTTAATGGTGCGTTTGTTGAATGTAGCACAAAAGCGACAGACTGAGACGTCGTGGTCTGAGCCTAAACAAGGTATACAGAGGGAATGGAAATCCTTATGCGGTATTTGCTTCCCACATGAAATACAATTATTAACTTTGACATCGGTCTGAGGCAAGAAAAGTTTCCCCAACGGGGTACTTAGCTTTCAAGAAGACTTCGGTTTCCAAATTTTTGTAATTTCAGGAGCTGGCCACCGGCACTTGTGAACTGCTTCTGCTTTGGGCACCGCGCGGCAAGAACGACTGAAGAAAATGGCGTTGGCTGGTTTTTATACCCCTGTCGCACTGACGTCAGGGAAGAAGCGACGACAACCGACGCCGGACCTAGACTTTGGAATTCGTCCGACCGAGGACCCGCCTGACGGCCGGAGAACCCATCTGTTATGACTGCAGCTGTATGCACGATGAACATCTTCTCTTTCCTCACAAATTGGTTGAGTGCCGAGATCCAAAATGGGTCTCCAGTCCCCGGTTTTCTTTGGAACCAAAAAGAATCTTGAGTAAGTTCCGAATCCTGTCTGGTCTGCCGGGACTGGCTGGATGACTCTCCTAGCAATCGGCGTACCTCTATTGTAGCTTGTTCCCTGTGACTGGGTGGAACGTCCGGGATTCTTTTGATGGGAAGGGGCTGGGTGGCGAACTGGCGGAGACACCCAAGAAGTGGAAGGTTGAGAACCGAACGCCTTCTGGAGAACCGACTCGTTCTCAGTAGGGCTCTTGGACTGCCAATCACCCCTCTGCCTAAGAATGTCAGGAATCTCCACAAAGGAGATGTCCTCAGAGGGGGGATCTAGAGAACTCTTTTGATTCATCCAAGTCACTGTCTGATGTTAGAGACTCCTGTGGGGAGTCCAAATGCCTCCTCTTGCATAACCTCTTCCTGGGGACTTCTTCAGGAGGAACCTCTGGAGTGGTCTCAGAAGAGCAGGGAGCGCCCTGTGGGGCTACCTGAGGCTGTGGGTTTCTACGCTTGGGATGACCGGAGGAAACAAACTGACACAGGCACTTTAGGGGAGGAAGAGGCCAGACCTGGAGATGAAGTCTTGGGAGAAAACACTCTCCTCATGGCTTCGAATACACCACGGCTCCAATGAGGAGTCGACGGATCAGGAGAAGCCGCAATCCCCTCCCACACCGAAGCCGTAGGCTCCAAGCCAGAGGTAGGAGTAGAGCTCACCTGAGCCAAAGCCCAGAGAAAGAGTCGGCACTGACAAGTCTGTGTGACTATCTTCCCCGGACCTGACCAGAGACCGTGTTGGCTCCTAGAGTCCCCAGTCGGCGCTGAGGAAGTCAGAGCAGATGGAGCAGACACTGGAACAGGTTTCGGCTCCAAGGGATCCACAATAATTAGGTCGGCCACCTCCGGCTCTGAAGGTTCGGTATGGCTCTGAGGAAGAGCAGACAATTCAGGATTAATGGTCTTCGGCTCCGACGGTTGGGTCTGAGCCAACAGCAATTTAGCTAGGCCTGGTGCCTTTAAGAGCTTCTGAACCAACCGGTCCATATCCAGATTGGACAGGCTGACCGAAGACCTGGAGGAGTGAATAGATGGAGCCGATTGGAGAAGTAGAGAGGGAGGTTTTTCGGCAACCTGTTCTAAAGCAGTGTCCCGGGTCAGAAAAGAACAGACTGTGGGCTCCAAAGTCAGTGGAGCCGAAGTCACAACACTTTCCAACTTTTTCCCTTTCTTTGTCCTGAATTCTGAGGAAGATTTAGACGATTTGCTGGCCCCATCCTGGTCAGACAATGCCTCAGAGAAAGGGTGTTTAATAATACCCCTGTCAATTAACTTCCTCTTCCTTTCTGCAAGCACTCTAGTAGAAAAAGGAGTGGCAGACACTACATGACTCCTGCAGGTGCACCTCACCCAAACAGTACACACACTGCACATGGGCATCCGCAATGGACATATTTTGTCCGCAGTCTGGGCACTTTTTGAACTCAGACTTAGGATGCTTTTCCCTTTCTTCAGACATAGCAATTAAGTTCCTGAAAAAAATTCACAAGATCAAAAAACATTATTAAACTATATAAAAAAAAGTTTAACTCAGAAATGAGTAATTTAATTAACTACAAACAGCAATGCAAAAAGACAACACAAACAGCTCAAAAGGCAACTAGTTACAAGAGTAATCCAATATCAAAAAGCCAAAAAAGGGCAACTCTAACCTAACAAGTTGTAAGAAAAGGCCCAAGGCCAACAGGCCGAAGGCAATCACTAGAGATTTACTGGGAAAAGGGGAAAAACAGAAAAATCTGCTAAACAAGGTAATACTATATAAACATAATAGCAGAAAGATATAAAAATGCAATAGAAAAACTTGAAGGTTGAAAATTCCCACAATAGTCTCGAACAACTCTGGAAACAAAGAGATCTGTGCAGAGGCAAACTAGATCTAGGTAATTCCAGCAGTGTGTGGCAAACTAGATCTGAGGCCATTCCAGCAGTGCATTGTGGGATAAGGGGTTGGGTCTCGAGCTACTGGAAAACTTTGAGCTTGCTAGTCGGCAGTGTCGAAGCAGAGGATCGGCTCCGAACCCATCAGTGAAGAATGAACGGCGAGATTGAACAACTTCACATCATATCCTTGCGAAGCATCCATTCGTGGGCTTACGGACCTGCTGAGTGTCTGCCATCACATTTTGAGCCGAAGGAATATACACTACTGGCAACAAAATCTTTGCTTGAGAGGTAATCTCCCAGGATTAAATGGCAAATCTGCACAGCAGGCAACACTTGGTGCCCCCCCCCCCCCCCCCCCGTCTGTTCACATACAATAGAACTGCAGTGTTGTCTGTGAATATCTTCAGGGCGGAGAGAAAGGCTTAAAGAGCCAGGATCAAAACCCTTATTTCTTTTACATAGATATGTTGCTTCGTGATTAAGGAAAACCAAAGAACCTGAACTTTTAGCTGACCCAGAGTTGAGGCATCTGTGTAGAGTTCCTGAACAGGGTTTGGCTGTTGAAATGTAAACCCTGGATTCAGCTGAATCTGTTGAACCCACCACTGATTTTTTTCCTCTTTATGCAAGCAAGACCTGGGAGTAAGAATTGAACACACCATTGAATTTTTCTCTTTATGCAAGCAAGAACTGGGAGCAAGAATTCCAGGGAATGGGTATGCTGGCTCCAAAGTGTTTTTAAAAAATACTGGATTTTCTGCATGTGAAGTCTGGCTTGGGGTAGCATGGGAATCAGTGATGCCATGAACGCTTGTACGTACAAATGCTCCTTGGAGGAGATGGAGGTTAAGGGGAGTAAGTTGTGGAAGTAGTTGAACAGAGTTTATACTTTTTGAGGAGGGATGAAAGCCATCATCTGGATCTGTTCTTAGTCTGCATCCTAGGAAAACCTGATTCTGAGAAGGATTGAAAGAGGACTTTGCTGGAGTTTATGGTGAATCCCAGGCCTTGAAGCGGGAAATAGTGAAGACTAGGTTTTCTTTTAGTGTGTGTGGGTGGGTTGCTTGACTTAGCAGGTTGTCCAGGTAAGGTTAAGCCTGCAGAAGGCAATGGCAGGAGCTAAGGTTCATAGATTAGTACTAAGCTAACTGCTCTTGCGAGCCATTTTAAGCCTAGCCAGTTATCCCTTGTGAGACTCAAACCCTGAACCTTGTGTTTGTAAGGCAAACACCTTAACCATTAGGCCACCCTCCCAACCCGCATTTTGTGAATACCCTTGGTGCCGTAGAGATTTCAAAGGGCAAAGCACAGAAGTGAAAATTACAGGAAGCAACAGAAGTGTAAAAACTTCCTGCACTGTGGATGAATGGGGATATGCAAGTATGCATACCTGATGTCCAGGGTGACTAGAAAAGCCTGGGGGAGCAGGAGCTAAGAGAGCTTGCAGAGAAAGTATATGAAAAGTTGGCACTTTGAGGAAAAGGCTGAGGTGTGAGAGGTCTAGAATTGGTCTCCAAGGACCCTCTTTTCTGGGAACTAGGAACATTAAGTAAAACCCTCTTCCTTTTTGCAAAGGTGGAACTCCTTGAATAGTTCCATGATTTAGCAAGTCCTGTGGGATTTGTGGGAACAGATTAATCTGATCAAGAGGAACTGTGGAATGCCCATGAAGGGAGGGACAGATTTCCATACCATGTAATAGCTGATATAATAGAAAGGACCCACTGTTCGATGGAGATACTTGCCCGAAGACGGGAAAGGGGGATGTTTGAGAGATTTACCAGGTAGTCAGACCCGGGCCGGTCTTGAAAGGTGGGCTTTTGGGCAGGGTATGGAAGATCCCAGTCCGAGAGCCTCATTCTTATGGGATGAAGGTGTTTCCATTAAGCGGATACTTAAGGCATGTGGGTTTAAGCATTGATTTGGTTAGTTCTCATTTTATGAATGAAATAATTTTTCTGAATGAACTTGTGCATGTGATTGTCTTGATGCATGCTATGCTAACTGGTCAATCTGTCGTTTTTATACACGAGTGTATTTCTGTCATTTTAATGGTTTGATGAAGTGGTTTAGTTAACTGTAAAAGCGCTTACCCTCATTTGTTTTTGTTTCTTAAAAGAATCCCTTTTATTATTTATTTTATTTATTTATTTTATTTTATTTTACATTTGTTGACTGGGATAATCCGTCTGGATACATGTCCATTTTTAGCGGAGGCCCGGGGAGAAAAGCTCCTCATTGACAGTAATTTGCATTCATATTAAACAGAGTACATAATACGTCTTTTGATAATTAATACATGAGGTAACAGAAAAGCATATGATTATATACAATAACATTTAGAAGGGAAAAAAAAAACTTCAGATTAATGCTTGATACAGAGAATGAGCCTCGAGGTATTCCTATAAAGAAGTAGAGGTTGAGGAAAGTGATGGGTTTAGTCTGGTTTAGAACATTGACAGAGCCATTGGTTTTTAAAATGAAGGGATAGACATTTCTTGAATTTGCATAGAGAGGTGACATTGGTGAGTTGAGGAGGAAGGGAGTTCCATATTTTACCAATGGAATTTGCAAACAGCGAGTCACCTCCAAAGTTACAGGATTTGACCGTTTGAGCAAGTAGCCTATTTGCTGAGCGCAGACCATTTAGATTCGAGTATGGGGTGATTAAGTTACGCAGCGCAGGAATGGTGTCAGGTTGAGTGAGAATTTTAAAAGCTACTATTAGTTGGTTCTGCTGGAGTAGATTTGGTAGTTCAATCCAGCCAAGGTTATGTAGGTTGATACAGTGATGGGTTTTGCAAGGCATGCCAGTAGCAAATCTAGCAATATGATTATAGCAACATGAGAGTTTGTTTAGGTCTGATTTGTAAAGGTTAGTGAGTATGGGCGAGGCATATAAGAGGGAGGAGAGGAGATGTGACCGGGCTGTAGCCTCTCGCCTTGGGAGTCGGAAAGGATTTTATTCTATATAGGGACCCCAGTTTCTTATTAACTGTTTTAATAGTTTGGTTGATGTGAAGGTCAAATCTGAGTTTGTTGTCTATGGTAACACCTAGTAACTTGGAGTTTGAGTCCGGGGATATAATAGTCCCATTTTTGGATTGGACAGAAAAGTGTATAGGGGAAGGTTTATGGGTAGGATGGAAGAGTAATAGTTTGGTTTTTTTAGGGTTAAGGATCAGATGGCGACCTAACAACCAGTCTTCAACTGCAGTCAGACAGTCTTGGGTTTTGGATAGTAGTTTAGTTGGTGATTTGTCTGAGTTGATTAGTGTCGAGTCATCTGCATATTGAATGCAAGAGGTCTCGGGGATGACTTTGTAGAGGTCATTAATGAAAATAGAAAAGAGTAGAGGTCCCAGTATGGAGCCTTGGGGGACCCCTATGGAATTAGGTAAGAGGGGCGAGAGCTTGTTTTGCCAGAGTACAGCTTGATTCCTATCGGAGAGATAGGCATGAAACCAACTGAGTGTTTTATCTAGATAGAAAGTTTTTAGAGAGTGTTGTGGAGTAGTTGGTGGTTGACCATATCAAAGGCCTTTGATAGGTCCAGAAAGAGTGCAGATGACATATTTTTGTTGTTCTTGTTATGGTTTATAGTGTCGGTGAATGAGAGGAGGGCGGTGGTAGTGCTGTGTTTGGGCCTGAAACCATGTTGTGAGCTAGTTAGAAGATTGCTCTGGGTTAGGTAGTGTACAAGTTGTTTGTGTATACATTTTTCCATGATTTTAACAAGTGGTGACTATATGGCTATTGGCCTATAGTTAGACAGATCAGTGGATGCCCCTCCTTTGTGGAGAGGGATAACGTGGGAGATTTTCCAAATTGAGGGGATAGTAGATTCAGTTATGGTACGGTTAATTAGGATGGAGATGGGGTAGGCTATAACCTCTGCAGCTTTTTGTAGATATTCAGCTGGTAGAAGGTCGGCAGCAATGGTAGTAGGTTTTAGTTTCTTCAGTAGGGATCTAATAAAGGAAGTGGAAACTGGTTGTAGGTGGAAGGAGGGCTCAGACTTCAGGGTCGAACTTATTGTAGGGGGATTGGTGTGAGGTTGTTGGGCAGCTAAGGATTTGACATTAATAAAGAAAGAGTTAAAGGTATTGGCCACTTCTTCAGGGCTTTTATCATTTAGGTCAACTGGAGTTGGAGTGGTGGTCTTTCCTGGATGGAGAAGGTTGTTTAGACCCGCCCAAAACTTTTGGGGATTGTGTTGGTGTTTATCTTGCAGTTGGTAGTAATAGTTCTTTTTGTCAAGTGAAATGGATTTTTTTGTCTCATTTCTAAGTTGTTGGAAGTAAATCCGGTCTAGGGGAGCTTTGGAAGTACGCCATTTGTCCCAGGCTTTGTTTCCAAGTTTAATTTTGGATTTTGAGTCTTTTGTTAGCCATGGAGCTATCTGGTTTTTGATTTTGATTGAATGTATAGGGGCATGGGAATTGAGTGTTTGTAAACATGGAGTTAAAGGTTGTTACTGCCTCATCGAGGGGGAGGTATTTAAGAATAGACCAGTTACATGACTGTAGCTCTAGTTGGAATTTAGCGAGATCAAAATGTTTAGTGTACCTGATTGATCTATACACTGGTAACTTGCATCTCCCTGCTTTTTTTTTTCTCTATGTAGGTGATGAGATGATCACTGAGCTCATTTGGGAGGGTCCCAGACCTGTGAGTATGGGACTGATTATTTATGAGTATCCAGTCTAGGATACTTTCTTTTTGATTGGTGTTCCCAATTCTGGTGGGGGAGGATATAATCTGTGAGAAACCATGGAGATTTATGAGGGTGGGGTTGGTCTCTGAGATACATTGATTCCAGTCTATATTGATATCGCCCATTATAATAGTTTCTTGGGGGTAGTTAATAGCAAGCCAATTTAAGATATGCTCAAGTGCGTCAGAGTTACTTCCAGGGGGGATGTAGGTCACAATTAGGTTGATACTTTTTTCCTTATTCATTTGTATTTTTAGGACAGCTTATTTTCATTATTTAAGAGTGGTGTTCGTACTGGTGTGCCGTGTTTTTATTGAGCAGCTCTATTCTTGGATATTTGAAAAGGAACTTACTGTCCTCAAGGACTTTATATATCTGTCAGGCTTTTTTGGGGCTGGAGGTTGAGAATCTGGAGTCTTAGACACTGAGAGAAAGGCATCCAGAAAGGCAGGGAGAACAGGAGGGATGGCAGAGGGAGAAAGAGAATCCATCTGCAACAGGTAGTAATATCTTTTTTTAAACTTCAGATACTGGACTACTTTCCCAGGAGAATCACCACTGTTGGAATCTAATTAATGGGAAGCATAACCCAGGGCAGGGGAGACTCAAATTGGGAAGTGCAGAACAAGAATTCAGCAGATGAATAATCTTCAGCAGATGCCTGCTGTTCCTCCACTGATCTCCTGGGAGCAGGAGAAGGGACAGAGATGGGTGGAAGGCCTGAAGATAGGTTTAAAGCCATGAAGGTATATAAAATTCCCTGTAAGGCGGCCTGCCAATCAGAAGAATCTTGGGTAGAGGACACATGTTTTGCCTTTTACCAAGATCATCCACCTTAGGTTGTGAAGAAATAGTATGATTAGGCTCTGTTTCAGGTGAAGGGATTGCCAGAGATGGGGGAGCTGAAGGAGCTAGACGTCGGGACGTCAGAGATAGTGGGCCACAATTACCTCATCATCCTGAACAGACGTCTGTATTGCCTCTGCGGATGTACTAGTGGCACCCTACCTAATTGCTTCTAAAATGGTACCTGCTGCATGTTGGGAACCAGTGATCAAACAGGCCTCTGAGCCTTCACTGGCCTCGACAGGAATGTCTGAATCCAGAGGAGCAGCCAGAGTGTCAGCCTGACCTTTTCGGCCTTCTTTGTCAGTGGCTCACTGGTCCCATCTGCAGTGCAATCCATACCAAAAGCTAACAGTTTCAGACACTGGTTCTCGTGGTAAATGTTCAAGGCCAACAAATGACTGTGAAGGGTCTTGGGGACAGACGCTTGGCAAATCATGTAAGATTTGTAATCGTGCTCGGACCCTAGGCAAAACAAACACTGACTGTGTCTGTGTGGACAGACGCTTGGCAAATCATGTAAGATTTGTAATCGTGCTCGGACCCTAGGCAAAACAAACACTGACTGTGGCGGTGTGGATTCCGATGTCCATAACTACACTTGCCTTTCCTAGACGACATCAAACTCGAACATTTGCAGCAGCAAAGAAAAGACAATGTTTTTCCCAACGGGGCACTTATCTGAAAACAGTCTGCAAACATACTAATGGTATGGCCCACGTTGCCTGTCTTGCTATGTGCAACATCCCATGTACCATGCAGTAGCAAAAGTCTTCTGTATAATGGCCGGATGGTTCAGGTCACCTAGGTGGGGAATCCCAAAGGTTAAGAATACTGCAATATAGAAATAGAAAGACATTAAGCTCTTCATTTTTTTGAAACCCTCAAAGAAAACCTAAGCTTCCCCGTCTTTTCTGCAAAAAAAAAAAAAAAAAAAAAAAAAAAAAAAAAAAACACTACCTTTGCAGCACCAGTTTTTAAGTCAGTTGAAAGTATGTGTTCATGTTGTCAAACTTTCTCAGGAAACTGATGGAAGACTTGCAACATTCTCTACCTCTGTACAGCAAGCTGATGACTTGATCCATTTTACCAGTTGGCATTTCACCAGCTAGTGTTCAACCTAAAGTCCATGTCCTCAGAGATGAGGTTAACAGCCTGCCACCGCTCTAAAATGGCCGACTGGAAGAGTGCAAATTTGTCAACTGGGGGGACAGCACAATTCATAAAGAATATAGAAGAGTTTTATAGGCTTCTTTCTGTGACTTATTTCTCCCAAATGTTACCTAGTATTAAGTACAGAAAGCAGAATCATTTTAATATTTGTTTAGTCTCTCACACAAAATACTTTCATCAGAATCCAATTTGATGACCTGACCTGAAATTAACAGACCTTGATGATATCAACATAAAGACACACCACACCCACAAAATAAGCGGAAACCACTAATTACTCACAAATTAAAATTAAACTGTATAAATAAATCTACAAAAGAAATAAATGCTTCCCGAGAAAAGAGGGTTTGAAATTTAAAATCTGATTCTTTTAATTATAGAAGTTGCACAAACATCTGGATAGTTCTTACAAACAACAAAATAAATCTGTTTATTTGGGGAAGTAGACTCAAACTGGTCCATGGCACATAAGCATGCAACTGTTTGATACAACCTATTGGGTACCATATCGAAGTACCAGATGTCATATGCAGAACACAGTCAAACACAGCACAAAGCAGAAAACACTTATGGGACAAAAGGAAAAGTGGCTTCAAGGAGTTGCTAAACAGGAACATACAACAGCTGATTAGACAGGAAGCAATCAACTCATCAGCACACACAGGCTTTATTCAAATAGTTAAAAAAAAAAAAAAAAAAAAAAAAAAAAAAAAAAAAGGGGGGGGGGGATAGAAGAGAGGTGAAGGACTGAAATATTTCAAGTGACACAGGAAATTGTGTGCGTGATGAACGACTGAGATACTAAACTTATCACAAAATTTGGGTTTTACTGAACTTGATCCCACCCATTCTGTGTTCTGGGATGTCTTCTGGATACCTCCATTATGATGGCATTTCTACATGTAGACTAGGCTCAGCTTTTGAGAACTTCCTACCTAAAACTGAAAAAGGATGACCGGAAAGATAAGACTGTGCCATTCAGCTGCAGGCAGAAAGTACAGGAACTGGGTAGATGCAGTGCAAGGAGACTTGGCAGGGCAGCACTCGAACACAGAAGAGGGAAGCAAAATGACTAAACAATATAACTGTGACT
Organism: Protopterus annectens; assembly: GCF_019279795.1. Classification (NCBI taxonomy): domain Eukaryota; kingdom Metazoa; phylum Chordata; order Ceratodontiformes; family Protopteridae; genus Protopterus; species Protopterus annectens. The sequence continues at coordinate 479,495,601 of NC_056739.1, forward strand.
AGACCTAACTAAAGGTTGTAGGAAGGAGGTCGGCACAACATGACAGGAGAGCGCAAATGTGCCAGATGCAGAAAAATGACAAGACCATTGTAAATGTAACAGTGTGAAACTAAAGTGGAAGAGGAGGAAAGTAAGAGATAGGGGAAAAGCGAGTGGTATTGAAGAGGAAAAAAATAAGTGAACACCGGCAGATAAGTGCGGCACTTGCAGGTTGCTTGGACAAAAGAAGGGGGAACAGAGGATTAGAAGGGAGTGCAGACCAAAGGAATAGTTTATGAGAAAGTGGTAGTACAGCTACCACATAAAACCTAGGAGGCACTACAGCAATAATGGCCCACAAGAGGGACAAAGGAGTTTGTGACTGAAAACTCAATTCCAATAAAAGTCATGTGGGCAAACAAGTCGGAATATTTTGCCTAAGTAACACACAGACCTGTCCAAAGACTAACAGGGCAGTACAAGTCAGAAGAAACACTCATGAAAGGCAAGTGGTACACTCATATCACTTAAGTGTGGACACAAATTACCAGGAAAACTACACAACAGGAACAAAGGGTCAATGAAAGTGTCCAGAAAATACAAAGGCAGTACTGCCGTGGCCTTTTCTGCAGGACTGCCACTACCAATTATTAAAGCAGCAAGGAAAGATAGACCCAAGGCTACAATGCCTGGGTCAGAACATGGCTTGACAAGCAAGGATTTCGATTAGTGGCTGCAATGAGGAAGACATCACAAGTGAAGCTCTATGCTACCAGTGGACATTATAGCTCTTTATATAAAGGGGCAGTACTGCTGAAATCTGAACACAGATCTGAAAGAACAGTTATGCCACTCAACTAAACAAAAAGAAAATGGGAGTGACAGGTGAAAATAAGGGCGACAGGAAGAAGGTTACAGAAATAATAGGTCTGCCTTATCTTACTCCTCTACCTTCTTTCCTGCTGTCTTTCATCTGTGAAGATAAACAGAAAAGGAATAGACATAAAAAGAATGAAGCAGGGTACACGTCAGAAATTAGAAAGGGTGAAACTGAAAAATAGCATAAACATGAGACACAACCCAGGCAGAAATTGAGGTTTGTCATGCTGAGAAATTTAAAGTGGTCATAAAAAAGGGGGAGGTAAACAAAATGATATACAAGAAAGAGGAAGACAAAAGTGTGAAACGAAACCAGTACAAATGATGAAAGGGCTTTGGATATAAAATCCAGGGAATTACTTAAGACTAGAGAAACGAGGACAAGACAGCAGGAATAACAGATTACATTAAAAGCAAAGCAGAGTTTTGACATATTTAAGGACAAAAAAGAGAAAACACAAAGTTCAAAGACTACAAAAAAGCAGCCTAGCAGTCAGACTTCAGTGGGGGAAAAGGAGTAAACTGGGCATTAGACGAAATCAACCACCAGAAGCTGAAAGAAAAAAATAAGCCAATAAATTAATGAAGAGCACAAAAAGTACAGTTGTGTACCTACCATAAATGTAGATGTTAGAGTGTATTCACTGTTGCAGTCATTACACTTGGGTTATCCTGCTGGCAAGCTACCCGCAGTCGGCCTGAATTCCAAAGTCCTGGTCCGGCGTTGGTTGCGGTCACCTCTTCCCTGACGTCAGTGCGCCAGGGGTATAAAAGATGCAGCAGATGCCATTTTCTTCAGTTTTTCTTGCCCCAGATGTCAGGCGCCCCCAAAAGGGTAGGCTGAAACACATTGCTTATAAAAGCATGCACTAAAATAAACAATACCTTCATCTACAAGCAAATACACCACATAGGTTGTATAGAATAGAGAAGTACAGATAAGTCCCAGCAAAGAAAGGGGGGATGGTGGGTGGGTAACCTGGACTGCAACAGTGAATATACTCTAACATCTACATTTATGGTAGGTACACAACTGTACTATGTTCGTGTTTCACTGTTGCAGTCATTACAATTGGGTTGAATCCCAAAGCTGAGGTTGGGCGGCTGGGTCTAAATAGAATTAGGAGTGGCTATAAGGCCCTGCAGAACTGCAGTGGCAAAGCCTGCTCTGGATTTAGAGTACAGAGGTACGTGGTAGTGCTTAGTAAAAAAGTGTGCACTGAAGTCCAAGTTGCAGCCTCTAAAATATCCTTGGTTGGTACTCCTCTGAGGAAGGCTGCTGCCCTGGTAGAATGGGGTCTAATGCCCTTAGGCACTGATTTGCCATGTTGAGAATAGCAGAAACGAATGAAGTGTCCTATCCATTCTGAAATAGTCTGCTTTGAGATAGCCTTTCCCTTGTAATCCTGCAGCATATGCCACTAAACGTTGCTCAGCCTTTATGAAAGCTTTAGTTTTGTCCAGGTAGAAGCGTAGCGGTCTGTGTTATGTCCAAAGAATGCAGAAGTCTCTCCCCTTTATTCTGTGTGTTTGGGTAAAAAGTAGGCAAATGAATGGTTTGGTTAACAGCCACACTGGACACTACCTTAGGCATAAATGTTGGATTTGTCTTTAGAGAAACCCCATCTGGATGGAAGATAATAAAAGGTTCCACAGCCATTAATGCCTGTAGCTCTGAGACTCTTCTTGCTGAAGTTATTGCTAGGAGCAGAACGGTTTTCCATAAGAATTTTGTCTCAGCTGTATTGCCTGGCTCAAAAAGGGGCAGTGTGAGTTTTTCCAAGACAAAATTGAGGTCCCATGCAGGTATTGGTGCTCTCCTTGGAGGTCTTATGTTTTTAGCCCCCTGAGGTATTGCCTAAGCAATGGATGTGAAAAAATAGGTGGGTCCGTATTGTAATGAGCTGAAATGGCAGAGGCATGGATCTTAATTGATGAGAAGGACAGACCTTTGTCCAGCATCTCAGTTAGATATTGTAAAATCTGAGGAATATTTGGAGCAAGTGTGTCAATTCCTTGTGCCTGGTTCCAAGCACAGAATCTCTTCCATTTTTCTGCATAAGATTTTCTGGTACTGGACCTCCAGGCCTCCAAAATAACATCCATAACCGCTTTAGAGGTGTAGTATTCCGAATGGTTACACTATCCACCATGCAGCTAGGATTTAGGGTTCTGAGTTGGCTGTGCAGGATCAGATTGTTTTGTTGGGTCAGTAAATGAGGAATTTGAGGCAATGTCCAAGCTGGGCCTTGAGACAAGCTCCTTAGGATTGGGTACCAGTGTTGACGTGGCCAATCCGGGGGAATCAGTATCATTTGTGGCTTCTCTTGTCTGACCTTTAGGAGTACCTTGGGGAGGAGTGGCAGTGGAGGAAAGGCATATACTGTAAGGTTGCTCCAGCTGAATAACGAAGCATCCACTTTCCATGCTTGTTTGTGATAAGTCCTTGTGCAGAATCTCTGAAGTTGGCAGTCGTGAGGGGAGGCAAAAAATCTATGTCTGGGCATCCCCATTTCCTTGTTATGTTGAAGATTTGTGGATCTAGTTTCCACTTGTGAGGATCCATGAGGTTTCTGCTTAGTTCATCTGCCAGAGTACTTGTTTTTTCTGGCAGGAATTGTGCTTGCAGGTGCACTTGGTAACTCAATGCTGTGTTCCACAAAATCATGGTTTGTCGGCAGAGGGGGTAGGAATGTGTGCCCCCCTGCTTGTTTATGTACCACATGACTGTGGTGTTGTCAGTCTTTATCAGCAACTGTCCTGGATGAAGAAGGTCCTTGAAGGTTGTCAGGGCATTTTGTATAGCTAGCATCTCTTTGATTGATGTGAAGATGCCTTTGGCTTTGGGGGCCATGTGCCCTGAATACATTTTCCTGCCATGTGGGCCCCCCAGGCATAATCTGATGCATCTGTTAGTGTTTGCCTGGCTGTGGGTAAAATGAATGGCTGTCCATTGTTGTGGTGACAGACCTGTGCCCACCATCGAAACTCCTGTTGCAGGCAGGGAATGAGTGAAATTAATGATTCCAGGCTGTGGCAATGTTGAGTCCAAACACTTTTTAGATACCACTGTAGTTTCCTCATATGCAGTTTTGCATATGGAATTAGCAGAATGCAGGATGCCATGTAGCCCAGAGCCTGCAGAATTTTTCTTGGAGATAGCTGGGTTTTTGCTAGGTTTTTGTTGCCATGCTTTCGGAGTAAGAAGTTAGTTGTCTTAGTTTGTCTGGCGTGAGATAAGCCATCTGGGCAGTTGTACTTAAGTTTGCACCCAGGAATATTATCTCGAGAGGGTACTAGTTTTGATTTCTTTTTGTTTACTGTGTACCCTAGGCAAATTAGTAATCTTTTTACAAATGCCAGATGCTTTAGTAGAATGTCTTTGGTCTCTGCTTGAATAAGGCAGTCGTCCAAGTAGGGATATATTTGAATTCCTCTGTCTGCAAAATGCAATTACTGGTGCCAGGTATTTTGTGAAGACCCTGGGCGCAGTAGATAAGCCAAAGGGCAGTGCAGAGAATTGGTAGTGCATTGAGCCAGCTATGAATCGGAGGTATCTTCTGCAAGATTGTCCGATTGGGACATGCAGTTATGCCTCTGAGGTCCAAAGTTAGAAGCCAAGCCTTCTTGCCCAGCATGGGCAGAAGCTGCTGCAGAGTCAACATTTTGAATTTCGGAACGTCCAGAAAAGTATTTAGAATAGACAGGTCCAGAATTGGTCTCCATGCTTTGTCCTTTCTTGGTACTAAGAAAAGTCTCGAGTAAAATCCTTGTTCCCTGCTCTTGTTGTGACACTGGCTGAATAGCCCTCATGTCCATGAGAGATGAAACTTGTTTTTGTGCCTCTGCCCACTGATTGTGTGGCAGGTCTGGCATACCTTTTGCCTTTGGAAGGGTGTGAAAGTGGAACCTGTAGCCCTGAGAGACTATATTTATTAAGACCCATTTGTCCTGGGTGATCATGTGCCAATTTTGTGAAAAAAGTGCTAGCTTTCCCCCTAAGGGTGCTGCCAAGAGATAAATGCTTGGCATTGGCAGAGGGAAGTCATTGGGACTGTTTCCTAAATGGCTGTGATTTGTCTTCTCTGCCTTTGGAGGTAGAAGCACCCCATTGTTTGGGCCTGTATGAGCCCTGGGGCTGTTGTCTGCCTCTAGGGCGTCTGTATCTGCTTCTTTGTGGCCTGTCTGACACGGGAAATTACCAATTCTTAGGCCAGTTTCTGCTAAATCTGGGTGGTTGTACCTGTAAGAAATCCTTTACTGTCTGCATAGATTTAGCTTTATCCTCCATTTTCTTCAACACCCCTTCTGCCTTGACACCAAAGTATCATGCTGTAATGGAGCATCCAATAATTTTGCTTTAACATGATCAGGCAGAGTGTTCCTTTAACCAAGCATGCCTTCTAATGACAGAACCTGTTACAGCTGCCCTGCAAGAGGCCTCCAGTGAATCATAACCACATTGCAAAGTATGCTTTCCCACTTGTTCAGCTGCATGCAATAAACCTTGCATTTCCTTGTTCTAAGAACATTCAGAATTTGTCAACATTTTCTGTTTTAGCAGAGACATTAAGTGCTGCTGATATTCAAGCATATAAAACTGACAACTTAGAGCCCTTACAACCAAGGTAGCAAAAGTGTAAACTTTTTTCCCCAATCTGTCCAGTGTCCTTGAATCTCTATCTGAAGGGACAGGTTTTTTTTGCAGTAGCGGCCTTGACCCCTTTGGGACCCTGAGAAATAGTTTCTGGGTCAGCAGCAGGGTTTTTATATAGAAATTTATGAGAATCTGGAACCCTGTAGTATCTGTCTGGCTTAACAGGTGCAGGAGGTAAAGAGTCGGGAGACAGGCCGGACTCTGAAAACACATCTACAATGTCTAGAACAGGTGGAATAGCAAGAGGTCTGTGCTGAGGTAATAAAAGAAAGTCTGAGCCTTTTCTTAGAATCCGAGTAATCTTGGCTCTCCCAGTGGAAATGCTCCCTCATGGTATGCAGGGTTTCCCCAAAGGAGTAATCCTCAGGAGGAGAAGCTGAAGGAATAGATTCCTCAGAATCAGAATCCTCATAGGGAGGGAATAGAGTAACCCCTGTTCTGAAGAGGAGTCAGAGGAAATGGAAACCTGATCAGAGGAATCATATTAAGTGTCTTGCCTAGGCCTCTTATTAGGAGGGGGATGGGGACCCCTGATCAAAGTAATTAGGTCTTCGGCCATTTTGAGCATCTGTTTCTTAGGCGTGGAAGTCTGCCCTGGAGAGTGCTGTACTTGTTTCCTTGTCTTTAAAACTGTTTTGGTCTTTGTCTTGGATGCTGAAGTTGGCTTGATATAAAGCTGTCTAGGTCTAAAAACACCCTCAGAAGCAGATGCCTGCTCAGCGGCTCCAGACCCATCTGAGGGATTAGTTTCCGAAGGCCCAATACCTTGAGTATCCAGAGGCCTAGTTGTCTCCACGTGGGAGTCGGAGGCGGCCTGTGGCTCTGAGGTAGCGGGTGTCAGGGGCTACGAAAGCACCTCACTGAGAACTGGCAACTGGCCTAGAAAAGGCTTAGTTGTCTGTTTTGGACCTCGGATGTCTGTCCTTTTCTTTTTCCTTGCGCTTTTTATGAACTCTGGTTATCGGCTGTTGACGGCATTATATAGTTAAACCTTCGGCCAAAGTAGTGAAAAGCAAAATCGTACCGACGCTTAATACTGCGTTGGTTAAATCTAGCACAAAACAGACAATTAGCAATGTCGTGGTCAGGGCCTAGGCAAGGAATACAGTAAGAATGAAAATCCTTATGAGGTATTTGCTTCCCACAAGAAATACAATTGTTAACTTTTTCTGACATCGGTCTGGAGCAAAAAAAAAAATTTCCACAACGGGGTACTTAGCTTTACTGAAGACTTCAGATCTGAAATTCAATTTCAAAAAGCTCAGGAGTCGGCCAACCGGCACTTGCGAACTGCTTTTGCTTCGGGCACCGCGTGGCAAGAAAAATTGAAGAAAATGGCGTTGGCTGCATCTTTTATACCCCTGGCGCACTGACTTCAGGGAAGAGGTGTTAGCAACAGACGCCAGTCCAGGACTTTGGCATTCAGGCCGACTGCGGGTAGCCTGCCAGCAGGATAACCCAAGTGTAATGACTGCAACAGTGAAACGTTATGAACATCATATGTTAAAATAGAGCTGTTACAAAGGCAGACTTTATTCTCACAGAATCAGAGAGGTAGTTTCCTGCAACCAAATCAGATAGAAACAAATGATACACAACACACAAAGAGATACTTCAATACATGAAGGTATAAGAATAAAAAAAAATACTGATATTGAATGCAGCAGGTCTGACTGCATCGCTGGCCAGTCACTGTATGGTTAACGGTTTCAAAAGTTAAGGGGAAAACAAGCAAACAAAAACCAAGGTGTGATACTATAAAAATGGAAACTAGAATAAATTAATACCAGGAATGACTTCTGCTACAGTCAGGAAATTCATAGGTTCATAGGCACGTATTAGGCAAGCTGCCAAGAAGGGCCATTTTAAGCCTAGACAACTTCCCTTTGAAAGCTAAGAATCTAACCTTGTACTTTGTGAGGTAAACACCTTAACCATTACAGGGTATTGGCAAGGTGATTACTGTTCATGGACTAAGTCTGCCTTGAAAACTATACTAATCAATCGGGACAATTACAGTGAACCAACCGATTTGTAGATAAAGAGCAATGGGCATTTCATGAGTTATAAAACAAAAAATAACTGTAGGCAGGAATACAAGAAGCTAGATAAAGGCTAAAAATGGATTAAAAAGAGGAAAAGCAAATTTAAAGAAAGAAAACAGACGGAATAAAGTTAAGAAAAGATTCTGCAGATTCACAGAAGAAACAAGGAGGACCAAGGTTGAGATAGCAGTACTACAGTGAAGAGGAAAAGGCAACATTTAACAAACTCTTTCCTTACATTCTAACAAAACAGAAAGGATGACAAAAAACAGGTAGGAAACCATTCAGCCTCACCCGAAGGGAAGCTGAAGAAAAGAAATTCAAAGACTAAATGGAAGATTATGTACATGAGTTTGTATCAACCCCCAGGAGCCTAAAGAACAGGTAGATGTACTTGCAGATCCTCTGACAGAACTTTTTAACTGTGGTGGTGGTGCCATCTCCAAGTAGCGGAGGAGCTAGGCTAGAACAAACCAAGGGAACTGCCTACCCTTCAGCTTGACTTTTGGAAAAGTCATGGACAATAAAACAGAGCTTATAGCAGAAGTTAACAAAACGGATAGAAGAGTGTCAAGCCAGCACAGCTAGCTAG
>NC_056739.1:479508768-479555037 GCF_019279795.1 Protopterus annectens
GTATTTAAAAAAAAAAGGGGTTATTTTAACTATACTAATACAGAATATCTTAACAGCCATCTGAGTGACATGGCTTTTTCAGTTTTATGTCCCAGTCTATTAGGATCAAAATAAATTAGTTGTTTTTCAATAAAACCTTTTTACTGCTGTAGATAAAACTGTAGTGCAAACCGTGGTTTACAAAATGGAGAACAAAACTGGTAAGTTTATGCACAGATTATTCAAGTCAAAAGCCACTTTTGGAATAAAAAATGGACTGGTTTTAGTGTTAACCATTCTCTGCTGGGAACTATATATGGTGGCCGACAAGACTGCGTGTGGTTCTGCCACTTTCCTGGTTGAAATGACAGTAGCTAGGAAGAAACTTTCCCAGGAAAGATACTCCGTGTTTGGCCTCTGCTGGTGGTTTTAAGGGAGAACTAGCAATATTTTCTAAGATGAAATTAAAATCCATGGGGAAGCAGGATCTTTTAAAAGATGCCCCAGAATGAAGTATCCTTCTAAAAGGCTTTGTAGACTTTGTGACACTTAACACATGATTAAATTACTGAAAAGTGTATACAACTGCAAGGTGGACGTCTAGAATGGAAAAACTTTAGCCTTTCTCAAACATCTCTGCAAAGAGCTGTATGTACAAGACCTGTAAAAGGAAGTTGTTCATGATTTGTGGCCCAAATGGAAAAATATGTCCTTCTACATCTTTTTTCTCCAAGTCTGGGCTGCTGCCAAGACTTAGACCACCCCGAATAGATGCAATACATCTGTGGCCATTAGTAGAATTGAATGGCCCATGTGGTTAATATGAAGGACTAAAGCTCTGTGTGAGGCTTCCTAACTGGTAAGATACATGACCTGGCTGAGATTCCAGAAGAAAAAAAATCCTTTTTACTGGAGGTCACAGGAGAACCCATACTTGCTGGGGGTTAATATAGAGTTTACCATATGTATGGCAGCAGTCACAGCTCACCTGACAACGCTGGGAATAAATTCTTCCTTTCTTATTGCCTGAACTTGTGACAGTGGCTTTATTCGTCGTACCCTTGGACTCAGTTTCGCACAGCTTGCCTTTCTGTAGAAACCTCATTAACAGGAGAAAAAGGGGAAAGACATACATGAGCCCAGAAGGCTAACAAGGAACTATTGTACCCTTGGGGTATGTTCCTCTGGATGCATTGCAGAGAAGAAGCTGGTGCACATGACACTGGAGATGCAAATTCATCACAGCAATGCCTCTCCCAGTGATGGAAAAATCACAGTTATGGACATGTTAAAGGACCACTCATGAGCAATCAAAGGTCATCTGCAAAGCCTGTCCACTAGCAAGTTAGCAGTTTGTATATCTGCTCCAGCTGTGAGTAAACACCCCCTTGTTGGTCAGGTCTGACCATAAGCTAATCACCCTTAACATCCACATCCCATCCCCACTCCCCAGTAAGGAAACCTCCATAAAAAAACTTCTCCAAAGCCAACTTCATGCTACTCAAGTCAGAAGTGACAAACTTCAGGACACCCATGCAGATGGGAACTGAATGCTCGACTGCAGAATCCTACACTAAGGCACTGTATGAGCACATCCATTCATGCATGAATCATGCCAGCCAAAATAGAACAGAGATGCTCTCCACCAAAAAAAGGAAGCCAATCTGGTGGTCCCATGTCATAAAAAAACTTAAAAGCAAGAAAATGTTGCAGAAAAGAATAAAATCCCAGAATGCAAAAAACACCCTTACCAGCCTCAGTAAGGAGCGAAGAGCCCTCAAATTCCTCCAAAGCTAGTTATGAAAATAAACTTGCCAAAGATTCCAGAGACAACCACAAGGCATTCTATACCTACGTCAAGAATCTAAATGACAATGCTCAGATCTGCTCTGACCTACAACAGAATTGCATTGAGTATACTGATCCCAAGGATATTGCCAATACCCTGACAGATCAATTCAGTGCCAACTTCAACCCCCCCACACCCCAAATGACCCATCTCAATACCAGTAGATTGTCAAATTCCGGTAATAACGGTCACACAGGTAAAAAAACAACAAACACTCTCCAAAGCTAAGAATACAGCATCCATGGGACCAGATGACATCGCGGGCTGTGTAATACATGAACTACAAAATGAACTGGTACCTCACCCAAGTGTCATCTTTAATCATAGCATCACCTCAGGCTTCGTCCCCAATGAGTGGCGCTCAGCTACAGTTATCCCACTCCACAAGGGGGGATCCACCTTGGATCCTGGGAAATACCACCCCATCAGTCTGACAAGCCTGATCTGCAAGGCCATGGAATCTATCATCATGGAACTTATAAACAAAGGCATTGGCAACCTTCAAACACTGGACCCCACTCAATTTGGGTTTGTGAAGGGCCAATCTCCTGAAACTGATTGACTTCTTCGAATCAGTCGCCAAAGCAGTGGATGAGGGTAAGGCGGTCCACACAGCCTATTTGGACCTCGCCAAGGCCTTTGACACCATCCCCCACTCTGGAATCATAGACTTAATAAGCTGGGCATTAATCCCTATGTCACTCGATGAGTTGCCAGCTGGCTTACTGACACACCCCAACACTGTAAAAGAAGCAGACCCCATATCCAGCTCCAGACAAGTGCAGTACCTCAGGGTTCAGTCCTGGGACCGCTCTTATTTGGCATCTACTTCTCTGGAGTACAAGCCAACACTAAGGGACTCTGGCTAACAAAGCTCGCAGATGACTGCAAACTGGGAGCCATTATTGTATCCCCAAATGATATGGACACTCTACAAAATGGCCTTACAGAAATAGATGCTTGGTGCCAGAGCCATGGGCTCAAGCTCAATGCCAAGAAATGTATAGTTATCCTCTTTGGGAGAAAACATGTACCCGTGAATTACCACATAGGTGGCAGTACACTAAACACTGAAATTGTGATGAGACTTGGTAAAACCACTGTCCACCTGTGCCCCTGTCGATAACCACTTCACCACAACATTCAGGAAATCCTTCAATGTGGCACACCTCATCACTAAGGACTTTTCATCCAGGAAAAGGAGGTCATTGTCCCACTGTACTCATCCCTCAGACCCATTATAGAATACTCCCCATTTGGTATGTACCTCTCAAAACATCTGCAACAACTGGAAAGACTGTAGAAATACCCAACATTATGAAGAAAATTATTACTTCCAAGATAAATTATTACTTATAAGATAAACAACAGAGGCACACTGCATGCATGTTTAGTTACTGTAAAGCATTACACCTCTTGCAATTTTTTTTTTTTATGTAATTACTCATTAGTACATCTAATTTTGTGATAGAATATTTCACCATGGACAATGCCATTTTGTGAAAATTCTAATAAAAATCATATTTGAAAAAATACCTCACATTAAAAGAATTACAGGTCTAAAGCAGATACCCTACGCTGACCGCCTTAAAAAAAAAGTCTAGCTATACTCTGTCACGTATCGTCTACTCGGAGGTGATCTCTGCTCAATATACAAGGCCATGTCAAACCCAGAGCTGTTGGACATGATATGCAAAGAAATCCCAATCCCTCAGAGCCACATGCTCCAGGGATCTAAACCTTGTCATCACAATAAAACAGAACATGCTGGAGGGATAAGCTTCTGTCCCAGAGACTCCCCAGACTCTGGAATAGACTGCCCATACAAGTCAAGCAGAGCGCTTTTTTGCCCTCTTCAAAAAGGAACCTTGACGATTGGATGGGAGAAAGGAAATTCACCCCAAGGATCAAGTCAGTCACCCTGCGAATTGTTATGGCTAGGCTTGTATAGGCCCTAGGGCCAATAGCCTAGTACCAACCTATGAAAACTGATTGCACACTGCCATATTTTCCCAGAGTGTACAGCAACTCCACCCTGAGGAAAGAGGTCCTGAAAGGCCTGCAAAAAGAAGTTATGTACTCACCATAACGTTCCATCTGAGTAGGTAAACTTAATTTGTCAGCAACCTGTGGGTTACGGATTAGACACTGATCCGAGCCGGCAGCATACCAAGCAAAAAGATCCGAGCTCCAAGCTCTTCCCCTTAGCCATACTACACTGCAACCTCCTTCCAATCCTCCAATCATGTTTGCCACCTGCACATAAAACAAACTACAAACTACCAACCTGAGACACCTGACTCAAGGACAAAATAAAGCTCATAAGACCGAACCTCGAGCTCAGCTAAATAACCATCAAGGTCAGGGGGAAGGAGGGAGGGACGGTTGCCGACAAATCAAGTTTACCTACTCAAATGGAACGTGATGGTGAGTACATAACTTTTTTATCTTAAGTAGTTAACTTCATTTGATCAGCAACCTATGGGACAGAGTCCCCAGCTACCCAAAATCTTGGGAGGCCCTTAAGGAAGGATACTCCGGAGCACTGCAGAGCCAAAGGCAGCCCTTCCTCTAGACACCAAATCCAGTTTATAATGAGAAATAAAGGTGCGAGAAGATGCCCAAGTAGACGCTAAACAAATGTCATCCAGGGAAACTAGACCAGAATGCAGCAGACGTTGCCATAGAACGTGTAGAATGAGCATGAACTCCCATTGGTTCTGGTAAGCCAAACTCTGTATGCTTGTAGGATACAACTCGAAATCCACCTGGCGAGAGTCACCTTTTGAAACTGGTTTCCCTAGAAAAGGCTTAGCAAGGGAGACAAAAAGTTGATCAGATTTACGAAAGACAGCCGTCCTGTGCAAATAAAAATGTAACTTGTCTGAACATCCAGCAAATGAAGTTTATATTCTCCTTTGTTCTGGAAATTAGGGAAAAAGACAGGCAAATTAATGGACTGATTAATGTTAGTCTTGGAAGCAACTTTAGGGAGAAAGGAGGGATTAGTCCTGAGAGATACCCTATCCTTGCGAAACACAAGGTATGGAGGTTTGATACAGAGAGCCTGAAGCTCAGAGACTCCTGTTCCAGCAGTACTGGAATTTGTCCCATATTTTTCAGAAAGGGGCCAGCTCATCTACTGTGAAGGTCCAGCTGGCTGCCATTTCCCATTTCCATATTGGGGACAACTTTGGTTCTCTCTCTGCTGCCAGAATTTGTAAGACCTTTCTAAAAGTCACTTTTCTTTTGAGACCCCCTGTTAGAAATTCATCCCCGCCGTGGGATCTGACCTTGATTCTTCAGGCGTTAGTTGCGCCTCCTTTTGAACCCGCAGCTTCCGTTGATCTGAAGTTCTTGTCATGGAAGACTGTTTTTTTGGTAGCCGTTCCTTCACAGTAGATGAGCTGGCCCCTTTCTGAAAAATATGGGACAAATTCCAGTACTGCTGGAACAGGAGCGGTGAAAGGATCCAAGTTCTTTCGTGAAGCCCAAATTGAAAAACGCTTCCATTTGCTACTGTAAATCTTCCTGGTAGAGGATTTATGTGCTGCCACCAGGATAGACTTGACTCGGGGAAGAGATACTGCGAGTCCTGGCAACTAGGGAAACTGGATCAGCCAAGCTGAGAGCTTGAGGCCATCCAGGTTCGGAGGAACCACTCCCGAGGGATGAGAAATCGGATCTGAAATGGGATCCAAGATCCAGAGTGGAGCTATGAGATGAGACCGCAGACAGGGGAACCAGACTTGACAAGGCCAGAATGGGGCTATGAGGATAATCTTGCTCCCCAACCGGCGAGCTTTCTGTAGAAATTTTGTCATATGCGGAAGTGGAGTATACGCATAAAGAAGATCGGGTGGCCAAGCATGGACTAGGAGCACCTCTGGGGGCTACCACCAAAGGAGGAATTAGAGTGAAAAAAATCGCTGCACTTCACGTTGGAAGGCGATGCTAAGAGATGGCAGCAATGCTGACCCCACTTGAGGAAGATCTGTTCCGCTACACAAGGATTCAGAGACCACTCGTAAGGAGAGAGAATAGTTCTGCTCAATTTGTCCACCAGTACGTTGGACCGACCCGGAATGTGCGTTGCTAACAAAGTGGTTGGTGGAGATCGCCCATTCCCAAACTCTCATGGCTTCTCGGTAAAGGGGGTAAGACCTGGTTCCCCCCTGTTTGTTGATATACCAGATCACTGACATTGTCCGACTGGATAGCAATAGTCCCCGGAGGAAGAGAAGCATGAAGGGCCTGCAACGCTAAGAGGACCGCCCTCATCTCCAGGACATTTATATGCAGTACCGTCTCTGAGTCCACGTGCCTTGGACAGTCCTGCCCGCACAATGTCCCCCCCCACCCTAGGCGAGAGGTGTCTGTGGTCACTGTGGCCTGGAGTGGTGATGTATAGGGTCGTCCTTCCCGAAGGGCTCAGGATTGAAGCCACCACATGTGCAAACCCTGCTGAGGGGAATCGGGAAGTCTAGAGGGTGGTGTAGAATAGACCACTGGGTTTGCAACGTCCACTGTAGAACCCTCATGTGCAGACGAGCGTAAGGAATCAGATTGATCGCTGCTGCCATGGACCCCAAAGCTCTAAGGGACTAATTCTGCTGGGGGAGCAGGGTACTGAAAGAGGGCTAGCACATGCAAAGTCATGCTGTGAAGTCTGTCTGACGTAAGGCAAGCCCCGACTTGGAGGGTATCTATCCTGGCCCCTATGAAGTCTAACACTTGAACAGGCTGGAGGAAAAGACTTCTTGGCATTTATGGTTATCCCCAACTGGGGTGACATCCGGAGGAAGAAATCCCTGGCTACAGAAAGTAGATGCCTGGTGGAGGCGGTGAGGAGCCAGTCATCTAGGTACAAGACCTGTATGCCCTGGAGCCTCAGGTGGGCCGCTACAACTGTCCTGACCTTGGTGAACACCCTGGGGGCTGTGGAGAGATGGAAGGGTAGGACCCTGAACTGGTAATGACTGGCCCCTAGCCAAAAGCGGAGAAACCTCCTGGACCATCTGTCCATGAGAATATGGTAGTACGCATCCTTGAGGTCTATGGAGCACATCCAGTCCTCCTCCTGCCAGAGGGGCAGGATGGATTGGAGCGTGATCATCCGGAATTTCTCCTTTCTCCTTGGCAACGAAAAGGTTCATTGTTGACAGGTAGAGAATCTGCCTCAAGTCTCCAGTCCTTTTTGGCACCAAAAAGAACCTGGAGTAGAAGCCTGACCCGGACTGGTCTGGGGGCACATGCTGGATGGCTCTTTTTTTTCTAACAGCTTTTTTATTTCCAGGGGCACATGCCGGATGGCTCTTTTTTCGAACAGTTTTTTTTATTTCCAAAGCCGCGGTCTCCCTTTGAGTGGGTGGGATATCTGGGAGGCACCTTGAGTAAGGGGGCTTGTTTATGAAGGGGATTGAATAGCCTCTGGATATTATCTGAAGCACCCAGCGATCTGTCGTGATGGACTCGCATTGAGCCAGGTGCCTCGAAAAACAACCCCCCCCCCCAACTGCCTCCAGAGAGAGGAGCAGTCAGGCAACCCCTCAGGGATGCTGCGTGGGTCAGTCGGAAAAGGGTTCCCGTGACCCGAACTTCCTCAGACCCCCTCTGCCTCTGGGCCGGCGTCCACCTTGTCCCCCTCGGCCTCTGGGGGAGAAGGAGTCCTGAGCGTTCTGGGCCTGCTGAGACTTCCAGAACCACATCTGCTGCCCTCGCTGGTTCCTGGAGAAGGACCTTTGATGGGTAGAGAAGCAGATTCCGACGGCTGACTGTTTTCCAGTCTTTCTCGCTCTGGATCAGCATCTCGCAAACTGCCTTCACAGAGGGTCGACCTGTCAAAGGGTGCATTCGCAAAGGACGCCTTGAAGGGTTCCGAGAAATCACAAAGTCGAGGCCAGGCGTGACGCCTTAAGGCTATACCAGACCCGCTAGCTCTAGCGGCTCCCTCCGTGGCATGGGAAAGTAGCCACATAGAAGTATTAGACACCGACTTGACAGTGGCCATAAGAGCCGAGAAAGTCCGTTTATCCTCAGCCGACATGGACTCTGGGGGAGACTCAGCGTACTTTGACCAGGTCCCGCTGCAGTCTGATTACATGAGCCAAGTAATTCAGCGCCCTTATAGAGAAGGTAGCTGAAGCAAAAGTTCGCTTTCCAATACGGTCCATTGCCAAAGACTCCTCGTCAGGGGGATGGACCGAAGAACTTTCCTGGGAGAGTTCCTTTTTGGTGGCCATCACCACCATGGCATCAACCAGGGAGCCCTTGCTCCACAAAGCTCTGTCTGCAGGGGGACTAAGAACCTTATCGGGCCTTCTGAGTATCGGCTCTACAGTGTCCGGCTCTTTCCACACCCTGGTGGTAATCAGGTCGGCTGGGGGAGGACACCCAAGAGGTAGATGGGCCTGCGTCAAACACCACCAGGAATACAGACTCGTCCGAGGAGGGTTTTTGGGCGACCCCCCCCTTTGGCGGAGTATTTCCATAATGTCTCCAAAGGAGAAGTCGTCGAGGGGCGATTTGAAGGAACCCTCCCCTTCCTCTAAATCAGTATCCTCGGCGAGGGACTCGGGGGAGTCAAAGTGCCTCCTTTTGCACAGACATTTGTGAGGGACCTCCGAGGGGGGCTCACCAACGGATTAATGTTCCTCCAGGGGAACTGGATGGGGCATCAACGACACAGGCTGTCCCTGGGGGGACTGGATGATGGAGGACAAACTGAGCTGCGAGGGAGCGGGGGTGGACCCTGAGGAAAGAGTGAGGGGTCTCTGATCCTCCAGAGAGAACCCTCTCCACGAACACCGAAGGGGAACTGGCCTAAGACAGGTGGCCGGGACCCACTGATCCGACGAGGGGTTCGGTGCTGGAGCCTAAGCGGTCGGACCAGAGAGGATGGTGTGCTCCGACAGCAAAGGAGCCGATTACACACTCACCCCCACAGATCCGAAGCCCAGCTCTCGGCTCAGAGAGCTCGGATCCGATAAGCTTGAGGGCATGGCCAGCATAGAGGTAGTAATAACCATTGGCGCTGACCCCCTGGCTCTGGGGCTCCTCGGATCCTAAGACTCCGAAATCCGGTGGTGGATTGGAGAAGGAGCTATCGATGCAAAAAGTGATGCTGCACTCCCCCCCCCTGGAGGGAGGGAGGCAGCAATACTCCTATCTGCAGCTGAGTTTGCAAGAATCGATGCATCATCCGGTCCCTATCTGCCTCCAAGATGCTGCGGATAGACCTGGAGGAAGCCAACGTGAAGACGACCGAGGGTGGTCGGGTCTCCGGCTCTAGGGAGAAACGTGGCAAACTGAGTCGTGGAGAGGAAGGCTTGGAAACTCTCAATGGAGAATTGACAACTTTAGCACGAGGGGCCGAAAGGTCCAATTTGGCCTGCCGCTTGCGGCTTCTTTCTCGCTCTCCCTTCTCTCTTTTCTATCCTTCTTGGCCTCGTTCTCCCCGAGACAAGGTGGGAGGGTGAGTCCCAGACATGGGAAGAGGGCCGGCTGGCTGGGCAGCTGCAGCTGTCGCTACAGAGAGGGAAGGAGAAGAAGCTGAATCCGTGGGTAGAAGACCCGCCAGAATCAGCTTGTTCCTCCTATCCCATAAGGCTCGGGGGTTGAAGGCCGCACATGTCTAGCAGCCTGAAGAAAGGTGCTGAACCCCCAAGCAAATCACGCACTGAATGTGACCATCCGCTGGTGACAGCTTACGGCCACACTCACAACACTTGGAAAAAGTCACTTTGTGTGTCTCTCTAGTATGGCTGAAAGTCATAAACAAACACGTGCACCTGAAAGAGGGAAAAGAGGGCCTACTAAGGGATTGACAACTACCAAAGTTAAGGGGGAAATAAAGGCTAGGGAGAATGGAAACCTGAAGAAAGGCACTAAAATACATGCGCACACACACAAAAAAAAACTAGACAAAAAGAGAAAGTTTGCAGTAAAAGATGCTACACTTGCCTGGAGCTAGAAGAATCCCGTGCATGGCAAAGCCGCGGCAAATGAGATCTGGAGATTGGAAGGAGGTTGCAGTGGAGTATGGGTAAGGGGAGGAGCTTGGAGCTCTGATCTTTTTGCTTGGTATGCTGCCGACTCAACCCACAGGTTGCTGATCAAATGAAGTTAACTACTTCAGATCAATTAGATCACTAAGTTTTAGGGTGCTGATATGCAAAGAAAGCATCATGTCAGGTCATGTCCCCTGGAAACATTTCGGATAACGTCCCAACCCCCACACCCCACTGAAGATGCATCCAAGGTGACCATGAATGACAAAATTAATTTGTAGAGAAGCGTCCGTTGATCAGAGTGGGAAGCTAAAGGCATCACTGAAGGTGTCAGAGGCATGCTTTGGATATTTAACCTGGTCGTTTCATAGGGTCTTTTGACTGAGACCACTGCACTCAAAGTCCTTTGCAGAATTCTCATGTAAAATCTGATGAAGGGTACCTCGATTAAAACTACTCCCACAAGTTCTAATGCATTTAAGATGAAGGGTGTTGATAGGTAGTGGAGTCATAAGTTTATCTGAAAACTGAGTGGAAGGAATTATCTGACAGAAGACTGGCTAGCTTCACTCAGGTATGTAGGTGAAAGCCTACTGAAGTCAGCATCTGTTAACAACTCCATTTGCAATTCTGCACTGTTCACAATTCCTAAAGACAGAGCCACAATTTCTAAATATGCAAATTGGACACTATCCTGAGGGTTCAAGCAATACAGAAAGGGAAGCCTTATTCCCGGCATTGTCATGTGAGCAGTGGCTGCTGACATACATTTTGTAAACTCTCGGGGGGGGGGGGGGGGGCAAAGGGCAAGGTTCTGAAATGAAAAGGCCGGCTCCCAGATGAAAATGTAGACATTTTTCAGATGTCTCTGCTATGTTAGAGAGGCATCCTAGAGGTCCAAAACAGGATATCCAATCACCAGTTCAGGAAGGGTAGGACTGACCGCACTGACACCATCCAGAATTTGGTCTTCCTTGTAGAACGATTTAGGATACTGAGATACAGTACCGGCTTAAAAAGATTCTGGAGTCTATATGATTTTCTTGGGAACTAAAAGAACACACTGCAAATTCTGGAGCCAATCTGGTCTGGTGGAATTTCTTGAATGGCACGTATGTTAGATACTTCTAATTTTAATGCCATTTTTTTAAAATTGTTTAATGTCTGGAAGCAGATAAACAGAGTTTAGAATGTCCAAAAAGGCGTCCCCAATCAAACTACCTTGTGAGCTGGCAAGCTGTACAGATATACTCAAAAATATCTCACCCTACCCAAACACATCTGGAGATGTATAACCAGGCAGGTCCACAGGGGAGCTACTGATTCTTATAGCAGGACTATGGAACCCCTGATTTTTTAGTCCATCTCTGCCCGTAGGGTGGTGTCCTTTATGAAAGCACTACACGTATTATAGGTGTTGAGATTACATGAACTCATTGCATTCTTGACACCTTTCTGATACAGGATTTCCAGGGAGCAGGGAACTTGACCTAAACAGCTTTAAGTATTTTTCCTTTCTTGCTCTTAAGCAGCATACCTTCACCTGAGGTCAGAAGAGCGAGAATCCATCATATTGCACATTGATGAAAGACACAGATCTCTCTACTCTGTCTACCGCACCTAATGTAATGCTATTCATGTTGGCCATCAATGACTTAATTTGTCTGCTAAGATTGCTTTCTGACAGCATTTGTTGGCTCTCCTTAGCTAGATCTTCCCAGACAGACGCAAGCGCATTAAGTAGTTTGATTTTTTGCTTATTTTATTTTACACTTGTTTTCTGGGAAAGTCTGACTTGATACAGTTCCTTTTTCAGTGAAGGCCCGTGGAAAAAAGCTCCACATTTACAGCAAAACTGTACAAAATATAAAAATATTACAACAGGTAACACAGATACAGTGTAATACATAGAGTTCTTACATCAATTTACATGTACAGACTAAGGTTTATACACATCAAATTAGAGAGAATACAGATATGTATACCTACCAAATACATGTGCATAACTGTGGAAAGGCAACACGGGTAAATAATACATTATCAGGGAGAAAGAAGAGAGAAAATAGACCAGTTACTAATTGAGAAAAGCTGTTGTAAGTTTTGGGGGCAGAGATTTGAGTCAGACTAATTACAATGAAAGAACGGATGGTGTGGAGAAGATAAGACGACTAGGGGAGAGGACAGAGGACCTGGACAGTGAAGTGGAGGGATGAGATGCAAGAAGGCACTCCCAAGTTATCCAGGGCTGCTGCAAAAGCATAACTTTGTATTAAATAAATGGGGTTTGAGCCCGTTTCAAACTGCACAGTATTTGTAGTTGTCCGTTTACCTGTTGGCAAGGAGTTCCAGAGTTTGGCTATACATGTAGCATACAGGGAATCTCCAGCGGCATTGTTGGATTTGGCAACTTTCAAGAAGGATTTATTATTTGAGCATAAAGACCAGCTACTAGTGTAGGCGAATAGGTTTTGCTGAACAGGGTTTGTTTTTCCAGGTTAATTTAGAAATGTACGGGACACGATAAGTTGGCTATAAGTTAAGAACTGGGGTAGTTCTAGCCAATTAAGTTGTTTGAGTGCAAGGCGATGGTGTGTTCTAAAGCTGGAGTCTGTTACAAACTTTGCAATCTTACTGTAGCAGAAATCTAATTTTGCCAGGTCTGATATTTTTAGGTTTGTCAGAAAGGGTGAGGCATATAGGGATGGGGAGATCAAGTGAGTCTATACCATCTCCAGCAAGAACCAGCTTCGCCATTGAGCACCCTATTCAACCACAGCCTAACTACAGGCTTCATTCCAGCAGAGTGGAGAACTGCCATTGTCATCCCTTTGTACAAAGGTGGTGCCACTACGGACCTGGGAAACTATCACCCCATCAGCTTGACTAGTATGACCTGTAAAGTCATGGAGTGTATTATAGCTCATAAACAAGGAAATAGGCAATCTCCAAGTACTCTACCCTATCCAATTCGGATTTGTCAGGGGGGCAAATCTTGCCTACTGAACCTAGATGACTTCTTTGACACTGTCACTAAGGCCATGGATGAGGGAAAGTCAGTACATACAGCTTACCCTGACCTGGGCAAGGCCTTTGACACAATCCCCACTTGGGCAACATCGAAAAGCTAACACCTTGGCATTAATCCCCATCTAGTCAGATGAGTGGCCAACTGGCTCACAGATAGGACTCAAGGTCAAAATTGGTGCTGCCACCTCAGACAGCAGACCTGTCACTAGTGGTGTTCCCCATGGATCTGTCCTGGGACCACTACCGTTTGGCATATATTCCTCAGAATTCCAGGCAAAGACAAAGGGCCTGTGGCTGACTGTCTGCGGATGACTAACTTGGGTGCTGTCATTGACTCACTGCAAGAGGGTCTCACAGCTATAAATAACTGGTGCCAGTCATAGCCTTAAGTTAAATATAAAAAAATGCATAATCACACCATTCGGCAAAAACACTGTCCCTACTGATTGCCACATCAAGGACAAAACCTCTAAGTACACAACCTGTGGTGAGACACCTAGGTACTCAAGGTTAACAATCTCACATATGACCATTTTGTGGCAGCTGTGGTCAGAAAAGCCTTTTACTTGGTTCATCTCATAAATAAAGGGATTGCATCTAGAAAAAATAAGTTAGCTCCTCTCTGCACTCCTCCCTTATTAGACCTATAATTAAGTATAATTCCCCGTTTGGTATGTACCTTTCCAAACACCTGCACCAAATGGAAAGACCAAAGAAACCCCTCACAAAGAGAATCCATGGCCTCCAACACCTCTCCTATGTGGAAAGGCTCAAATCACTATCACTCTACTCTGTATCATACAGATTTGCTCAGAGGTGATCCGTCTCTCGTCTACAAGGCAATATCAGACCCTGCCCTACTACTGAGCCTCCAGATCCCCAAGTAACTCCTCTCGCATAACCCGCTCAAAAGGTCTAAAATCTAATATGAGACATCAACAAAACCTGCTGGAGACAAAGGTTAGTCTCCCAGAGGTTGCCCCATCTCTGGAATGGACTTCCCGTAGATATCAGAGTACCTCACTGACCCCTCTTCAAATGCAACCTTGATGAGTGGATAGGAAACTATAAATGTGTCCCAGGGGTTCCACCTTTGTCCCTCGACAGGGTCAACAGATGATGACTGAGGTTTATTTTTTGGGTATAAACTCTTGGCTAGGCTTGTAAGGGCCACGGGGCCATTAGCTTAGTAATCTCCTATGATCATATGTTCTTGCAGTGGTAGCTTTTGTGTTGTTGATTAGGAATTGTCTACTTCTGGAAAGATTACCAAGTTTTTTTATTTACTTTGACTGTGCTATGTGCAGGTCAAATTTCATAATGTGGTCAACAACACCCAGAAGTTTAGTTTGGGAAATAAGAGAGATGGTAGTATTATTTGAACATGTGATCTTAGAGAGAGGGAGATCTATTGATCTATAAGCTCTACTGGTTTGGAATATCATGAGTTTGGTCTTGTTGGAGTTTAGAATAAGTTGAGCTTCAGAAAGCAACTTTTCACCTGCACAGAAGGACTGCTGCATTAGTTGTTCTAACTGTTGGGAGCGATATTAAATCTACAATAGTTTGTATACTGGAATAGAGGTATGCAAGGTCAGTGTGCAAACTGTTAGTGAAAAGTGTAAAAAGGAGGGAACCTAGAATAAAACCTTGTGGTACACCAAGAGTAATGGCCAGTAGAGGAGATGCACTGTTGCCATTTTACAGTTTGTTGACGCCCTGTTAAGCAGCCTTTTAAACAAGTAATTGTGGATTGACTAAGGTTTTAGTTCTAAGAGTACTTGTACACATTTGCTATGAGAGATGGTACTGAATGCTTTTAAGAGACCTAGTAGGATGGAGGATACTATTTCACCTTTGTTCCTATGTTGATTGAGATTTGTGAAACTCATTAGGGCAGTTAGCGCTGTGGTAGGACCAAAGTCCATGTTGGTTTTGGATAGTAGGTTATCAAGGAGATATGGCACAAATTGCGAGAGGATGCATCTTTCAAGAACTCAAACAGGGGTGAACAATATAGCTACTGGCCTGTAATTGGACAGTTCTTATGATTCCCCACTTTGTATAGCGAAATGTGTGAAATTTTCCAGATTGCTGGTGCCTTTTGTTTGGAAACGGATTGGTTTATTAAGGTGGATACTGGGTAGGAGATGGCATAAGCAGCCAAACTGAAATATTCAGCTGGTAGGTTATCAGCTGCAAGGCTGTTGGTTCAAGTTTTTCAGTAGTTTTTTTTTTTTTTTTTGTTTAATAGTGTTTTTTTACTGGTTGAAAATCAAAGGTGCTGTTACTTGGGCTTACTGTGGGAATTTCTGTAAAGGTGCTAGAAGAGTTATTGGTGAGGGTGAGTATGAACTCTGAAATATGTTTTAAACTGCACAGGTATACAGCCTGAGTGGCTATTGGTTATAGAAGTGGGGGTACTGGTGTTTATAAATTGCAGGATTTTATTAGTAGTGGACCAAAACTTGAGGGTTGTTTTGAAGTTTAGTTTGAATGTTTTGATAGTGATTAACCTTGTCCTGTTAGATTTGTTTTTTAGCTTTATTTTTAAGTTCTTGACAGATCTCCCTAATCACTTGTGGTTTGCTTTTCTGCCACTAATTCCAAACTTCATTGGTGTCTTAATAGTGATCTGGTTTCTTTTGTTAACCATGGGGCATAGTTGGACTTCATTCTTACTGCTCTTGGGGGAGCTAGTCTGTTCAGAATGTTCAGGAAGTTAAATTGAAGTATTCTATAGCTTCCTCTAGGGGAAATGTTTCAGTGATACCCAACTGCAGAGTTTAAGGGTGGACATGAAATTGAGTGTTAAAAAGGTTTTTTTTTTTTTTGTTCCTAATTTGGCAATAGCTGGTGAGTTTCGCTGGATTAATTTTCTGCCCAAGTTGGAAGATGATCGCTGAGACTATCTGGAAGACAACCAGCATGTACACACAGTGAAGGTCTGTTTGTTAATATCCGATCATGGATGGATTACCTACTTAATTTTATCAATTCTACTGGAGGAACTGTATGACTTGGGTGAAGCCATGGAGGCTTGTGATCTGAAGGGTTTTGTGAGTTAAAATCTATGTTGAAGTCCCCATAATAATTATTTCTTGGGGAAGAGAGTTTGAAGACCAGTAAAGGATGTGTTCTAGGGTGGGGATGTCACCTGGAGGCATACAGGTGACAATGTATGAGCAGTTTTGAGTTTTTCTTAAGTATTGCAAAAATTACTTCTGCGTTATTTAAGTCGGGAGTATTTTGTTGAAGGATCTCTAATATAAGGTTACTTTTAAACAGAATGGCTATCTCCCTCCTTTTTGCCTTTTCTATCTATCCTATACATACTGTAAACTGGAGGCAGAATTTCATTATAGTTAATTTCTGATTTTAGCCAGGTTTCAGTAATAGAGCAACGTCAGGAGAGTAGTGGACGAGAGTGGCGTGAAGTTGTTTGGTTTTGTTAACGATACTTTTAATGTTCAAATTTAGGTCAGATCCTTTCCAAAAGAGGTTTAATAAACTATGGCTGCCATACTGGGGTGTTTGTTGGAACGGGTTGGTGTTGGGCCCCCTAAGGGTTAACTTGAGGCAATGGGCATTATGGTTTTGAGGAGTTTTACTATGACTGTGTTGTATTTCAATGAGACACTGGGATTGTTTTGTTGTAGTATCATAGTAATCTGATCAATACAAATATTGTAGATTGAGGGTGATATTTTAATACTTAAAGGTTTTATTTGTGGTTGGTAGAGAAATGGAGTATTGCAAGCAGTTACTGATCCATTGAGAATAACGTGGTATGAAGGGAAGTTTGCTGCTATTGTTAGAACCATTACTGCAGTAACATGGATGGGTATCGCAATGATTTACTTAAATGTCAGTGACGGTAATGATTTTTTGTAAATGTACTGCTGTATTGTAATAGCTGAAAGAATTGCATTAGTTACAAGTATTTCTATCTTGTTATGGGGGAGATTAGTACTATGTAAAACTGATGCAATTTAGTTTACTTGGATTGGGTAATACTGCTTATGGGTGTAGGTATTTCAAAATAAATTTAGGCATAATGGGGGAGGGTGGGAAAAGGGGGTAGGGAAAGCAGAGTGAGCCAGAGAGCAGCGAGGGCGAACAGCCGACCATAGCATGCACTAAAACAGAAGTTATCTTCTTACAACGTTATGTTGTAGATCTTCATTCATTCCTTACTTACTGATGGGTTATGGTTCCATCCTCGGAACAGACTCTGCTAATACGCAAGCTTGCGCCAGCCAAAAACTCATGAGCCAAGTCCTACCCATAGTGCTCCTCTCCTAAATTTAGAGTTTGCCTGCCAGGAAAGAGACAATGGAGGAACTCTCTCAGCAAACGCCCTATAAGGTGGTCAGGAACAAGGTGATCCCCCAGGAGTCCTCAGGCAGGAGGTAGGAGGGTGGGATGTAAGGAATGAATGAAGATCTACAACACAGATGGAAAGTTATGGTAAGAACATAACTTATTTATCTGATGATGTAAATCTTCATTTATTCCTTACTGATGGGACAGAGTCCACAGCTACTTTATGTCCTGGGTGGCTTTATGAAGGACATTCCTGAGCATCATTGAGCCAAAGGTTGCTCTTCCCCCCTGGAGGCCATATCCAATTTGATACGAGTGATAAAGTTACTGGGGGGGGGGGTTGCCCAAGTGGCTGCTGTGCAGATGTCATCCATAGAGGCTCTGGAATGAAAAGCCACCGAAGTGGACACTGACCTGGTGGAGTGAGTCTTAATCCTAATAGGCAAAGTTAATTTGTTCCGATAATAAAAAGAAAAAAAAACGCTACTCAGGAATCACAAATTAGAATTTATTACATCCAAAACCACACCAGTTTAAGTGCTTTCGTTCACTTTGGTAAGGAACTTTTTCAGAAACTGAGTAAAACCAAAAGAAACAAGGCTTAAATACAACTATTTTAAAAAATGGCACCAAAACATGCCACCTTTTTTCCTTCAAGTAAAATACACCATTGTTAAAAATACAATTAAAATCATAAGGCTGCCAACATTCCAAGATGTACATGAAAACGCGACTTGTGACAAACGAAAAAAAAACAAAAACCTTTGTTAGAAAAATCTGGGAAAAAGACTGGTAAATCAATGGAATGGTTGAGATTTGAATTTCAGATAACTCTGGGTAAAAAGGAAGGGCTAGTTCAAAATAATACTTTCTCATTAAAGAATGGTGAATAACACACAAAGCTTGTAACTCTGATAGCCATCATCTCAGTCGGGAGGATACCAGGAATAAGGTTTTCCAGGATAGAAACTTTGTCACATGTGGCAGAAGATTTGAAGGGTGAACAGGTCAGAATTTGTAAGACCAAAGTCAAATTCCAAAGTTCAGTACGTTTTTTAATAGGTGGTCTCAGGTGCAGAACTCCTTTCATGAAGGATTTGTAAATATGGTAGGATATTAATGAGGAATAATTAAAGTCATCATGAAAATTGGCGATACCCACTAAGTGAACTGTAATAGTAGAGGCTGAGGCTCCTGAATAGAGTAAAGTCTACAGGTATTCTAAAATTTTATGGACTGGAATTGAGAACAGGTCCAGTCCTGGTTCTTTAGACCAAATTACAAACTTGACCCATTTACTGCGACAGTTTCCTGCTGGAGGGTTTATGAGAAGACAGAAGAATCTGTCTCACTGGCGAAGATAGGCTCATCTGCCTGGCAATCATTGGAAGTGGAGATACCAAGCTGTCTGCTGGAGAATGTGAAGGTTGGGAGGGACCAACCCCTGTGGGAAGAGAGGAGTCCTGGGGTTGGAGCCAGGGACAGTGAACCAAGTGAGGCCATAGAAAGGGGAACAAAACCTGATGGGGCCAATAGGGTGCAATGAGGATTACTTTGCTTATCAACCGTTGCACTTTCTTCAAGAACTGTGGAATGTAAGGAATAGGGGGAAGGCATACACGTTGACCCAGGGGACCAATTGTGTATCACAGCATCTCTCAGACTCCCCCGTGGGGGGGGGGGGGGGGGAGATCAGGGCAAAGAAGCTGCTGCATTTGTGGTTCAAGAGGGAAGCAAAGAGATCGCAGCAAGGCCGGCCCCAACGAAGAAAAATTTGTCTCGCTACTATGGGGTTGAGAGACCACTCATGAGGCATCTAAATGTTTCTGCTCAGTGTGTCTGCAATCAAACTGGAGTCCCCGGGAATGTGCATTGCTATGAGAAAGCGGTTGGAAGCTACTGCCAATTGCCACACACTCAGGGCTTCCAGGTATAATGGGTAGGATCTGGTTCCTCCTTGCTTGTTGATGGACCAGACTATTGATATGCTGTGACTGGATAGCAATTGTCCCGGACAGAAGGGTTATTTGGAATGCTTGTAATGCTAGGAGCACTGCCCTCACTTCTAGGGCACTGATATGCAGCTTGTCCTCTAAGGGGGACCAACTGCCTTGTATGGTCATTTCCTGAAAATGCCCCCCCCCAGCCAATCAGGGAAGCGTCTGTGTTCACTGTGGTTTTGGGTTGGGGGGTGCAGAACGACACCATAACTCCTTCTCTGGCTTCATCCAATTCAGATCTTATTTGGATCGGTTTGTTATGCGGATTGCGTAACACATCAGATGTGTTAAGAGACCATGGAGATGCAAGGAGACATTGGAGCACCCTAATATGGAATCTTGCTGCTGGAGCCAGCGTGACTGTAGCCCACCATTGAGCCCAGGAGTTGTAGAGCCAATCAAGCTGGGACAAGACTTTGACAGAGTATTACTTGAAGTTGAGATCTCAATCTTAGTAGCCTGTGATGAGGTAAGGTGACTCGGCAGGATATTGTGTCGAACGCTGCCCCAATGAACTCAAGCTTTGAGTCGGTACCAGCATTGACTTTTCTGTGTTTGAGATCCATAGCTTTTCTGCCCCACGCCGAGTGTATGATATGCCTTGAAGCAATAGACTCCTGGTTGGGGCAGTACGGAACCAATATGCCTTGAAGCAATAGACTCCTGGTTGGGGCAGTACGGAGCCAATAGTTTAGATATTGACACGCGGAATCCTTGTAGTATCAGGTAAGCTACTACTACTATACTGCCACACATCTGGTGAACACCCTGGGGGCTGTGGAGAGATCAAAGGGCAGTATTCGAAATTGGCAATGATTGGCTCTCAGCCAGAAGCAGAGGTATTTTCTGGATTGTTTGTCCATTTTTATATGGTAATACGCATCCTGAAGATCTGTAGAGCACATCCAGTAATCCTTCTCCAGAAATGGAAGAATGGACTGAACAGTGACTATCCGGAATTTTGCTTGTTGACTAACTTATTCAGTATACTGAGATCCAAAATTGTCTTCAGTCCCCTGTCTTTTTTGCACTAAGAAACTTGAGTAAATTCCAGGTCCTATTTGGTCTGGTGGGACTGGCTGGATGACTCTTTTTGTTAGCAGTTTTAGTACTTCGTGTTGCTGCATCCCTCTGTCTGGGTGGAACGTTGGGGATTCACCTTAAAGGCTTGGGATAAAGATAAACGGGGATACGGTAACCTCTGGTCATTATCCTTTGCACTCATAAGTCTAATGCTATCGATTGCCAGGCTAAGTGGTGTAGAGAGAAACGTCCCCTGACTGCTTCCAGGGGGGGTAAGCTATCAGGCCGCTCTTCAGGAGTGCTGACAGGGTTGACCAGAGAAGGAATCTTTGGAGCCTTGGTTTCGCGGGCTCCCTCTGACATGGTAGGAGCATCTTCTCGATGAGTTCCCCACTCTGCCCCGGGGGGATTGCTTACCATGTGTGTTGCGGAAAGGCCTTTGGGATTTTTTGAACCACATCTTTCCACCCCTCTGATTCCTGGATTAGGATCGTTGAGGGGTGGAAAAACGTACATCAACAGCAGATAGGGTCTTTCTTTCTCGCACCTGACTAATGTGTCCTTACCTTTTAGGCCAGGCAAGGAAGACTCATCAACAGGAGCGCTGACGAAGGAAGACTTGAAGGGGTCCGCAGTCACATAAGCGCATCCAGGCATGATGTCTCATGACAACAACAAAAGTGGCTGCTCTGCTTGGCCCCTCAGTTGTATGAGCAATCAACCACATGGAGGAGTTAGAAATGGACTCTAGGGTGGCAAGCTGAGAGGTGACTATCTCGCACCTCTTCAGGTAATACCCCGCCAAAGTACCTGAAAGCAGGTCCCTTTGGAGACATGTAAAATGTGCCATGTAATTCAGTGACTGTACGGCAAAGGTCGCTGAAGCGCAAGTTCACCTCCCTAATCCATTTATCATTCGGTACTCCCTGTTCAGGGGATGGACAGTCAAACTTTATTCCACAAGTTTTCTTAGTGGCTGCTGCCACAACCATGGAATCTACTGCCAAACCTCTGGACCAGTGGGGGTGGTCTTCTGGTGGAGAGAGAATTTTATCAGGCCACCAGGGAATTGGCTAACATTGTCAGCAGCCTTCCAGGCATGCTGCACGATGAACTTACTCAAGCTCATCTGCAGGTGGGGTCACCCACGAAGTAGAGGGTCAAGCACGGAAGGCTTGCAGGAATACAGATTCTCAGCAAAAGGGTTGATGGTCTTCCAGTCACCCCTCTGTCTCAGGACCTCCAGTACTTCTCCAAAGGAGACCTCTTCAGGAAGCGACCGTGGGGACCCTTCACCCTCATCTAAATCTGTATCGTCTGACGAATTCCTCAGTGGAATAGACGCGCTTCCACTTGCATGTTCTCTTTTCAGGGTAGCTCCTCAGTGGGGTCTTTTGAGGAGGACTCCTAAGAGCAGATGCCCTTAAGCAGGGTTTCTTGTTGCTCCCGTTCTCGAAGTCCCTGCATAGTGGGCTGCATCAGCTGCATACCAGAGGAAAGGGAATGGTCCGGTTCCAACGCTGGAGGTGCTTACTGCATGCTTGTGGAAGCAAGAACCCTCTCAGTCACCTGGAAGGCAGGCCCACCTGAAGAGGGATGGGAGCCCAGAACTGAAAGGGACAACCTTGGAACAGGGGTCACACCCTGCTCAGATAAGCCCGCTTCCAGGATAGAAGCCTTGAAAGGACTAGGAGCTAACAAAACAGCTGGAACCATAGATGGTGTCACAGAAATAATTGGCACCAAACTAGGGGTCATGGTGTCAACACTCCAGTCATTGTCCAGAGGATGGATTGGCTCTGAATGGAGCGAAGTCCAAAGGGTAGGCTCCAGAACCGTGGAAGGAAACATCACAAGGACCGGAGACGCAAGCACCGGGACAGACACCAGTACCGAGGGACTCTAAAGCCTGAGACGAGGCTGAAGGAGGATATGTCAGAGTCTGTAAAGAAAAACCTTCAGCTCCAGGTGGGAGAGAAGTCTTGGTAGAGTTTGGGATTCCTCTGGCTACTTAGAAGTGATTGACAAGTCTCACCATGTCTATTTTGGAAAGACCCCTGGTGGAATGTATAGATATTCCATAGATATTCCAGAGCGTCATGTCTCTCAAGAAAAGGACTATACTGCTGTCCAAAGAAGGGATCAACTGTAGGCGAGTATATGGTCTCCGGGCAAAATTTCAGTTCTTTGCACAGAGGATGGAGCCGAGAGAGACATTATTGCAGATGCCGAAATTGTGTCTGGTACCAAAGTGACTATTGGTACCGAAGGTATAAACTTTGTCAGTTCCACAACAGGAGTTGCCACAGACTTCAGCACCATAGAGAAAGTCACAGTCTCTAGTGCCGTAGTAGTCTGTGCAGACAATTTTGTTAATTTCAGTGTCAGTTCAGAGTCAGAGAAGATTTTGGTTCCTTGGAGCTTGGAGAAGTCGGAACCAAAATGGCTTTTCTTTCTTGTCTTTCTTTGGAGGTGTTGAGACCTTTGCCTCAGAAAGGGCCCCTGAAATGGGTGTTTTTAGTAATACCTTCAGATTAATTTATTTTTCCGCTCCGTCAAAGTGCGAGGTGTGAAGTTTTTACAGAGTTCACACAGCGGCTTTATGTGGAGGTTAAGGAACTCAGAGGCAGTAGATACATGAAAGATACCCATCAGAGTTGGGCATCTTTCTCCCACATTTGTTACACTGCTTGAATCCGGTCTTTCCCTTCTTGTCTGACAGTGTTCACTGTTAAGACAGATATTGTATCACAAAAAATACACCGTTTTTAATCAAAGGCAAGGTATTGCCAAGAAAACACACACATGCACAGAGAAGGATATATATTTTTCTTTATATAAAGAGACAGAAGGGAATACAAACAATGGCAAGAAGATTACCACAAGGGTAAAAAGGGGCCTGTACCAACAATGGTACTAAGATTACCAAAAGGTAGGAAAATGGAAAGAAACTCGCACACAAATTAAAACAGAAAAAACTATCAAACACTAGAGTGAAGGACTAGAAAATATTCAGTAGGATCTATATATTTCAAAAAATATATTACTTAGCTGAGAGCTGGCTTAGAACATCTTAAGTAAGTTTGCATGAACTTGTATTTTAAAAATTTTTTGATGCACTTTAAATGTTTCTGAAGCATTTTAAATTGCTCAGGATGCACTTTAAATTTTCTTGACTCGCTGATTAATTGATCAACCACTGCAGGGTAAAATGTTTTAGTGTTTGTTAATCTAGAGATGCACAAGTGCTTTTGTATGAACTTCTTAAATTATAATGTTAAAACGCAATAGGAATGTAAGGGGTTGCACTTAATGTTCTGGTGCACTTTAAATGTTTGTGAAGCACTTTATTGTTCAGGATGCACTTTAGATTTCAACTTTCTTGACTCACTGATTAATTGATCAATTACTGCGTAATTGAATTGAATAATGAATGTAGTGAAATGTATATAACGCACACCATTCTTGTGCATGATTTTTCCCTGGAAGGCTTGATGCTGAAGTACTAGGAACATAAGTGGATGGTGACAGTTTCTCCAGTTGTTCAGTGTGTTTTTTCTGTCCTTGGTAAGTTGGTTCGTGAAGTGGTGTTTTTGGAGTTTTTGAAAGTACACAGCAAACGAGATACGAAGACAGAAGGAGGGGGGTACTATGAGTAGGACTTGGCTTGAGAGTTTTTTGGTTGGCGCGAGCTTTTATATTGGCCGAGTAGGTTCAGAGGACGGAACCGTAATCCATCAGTAAGGAATGAAGTTTGCAACATCAGATGAAAAATTATCCCCTATCCATGTTTGTTTTAACTCAGTTAACTTGTTTTCCAACTGAGAAGCACTTAAAGAGAAGGATTATTTCACATGCTGATGATTAGAGACTTCTATTAACAAAAGTTAAAGAACAACAACTGCTTAGCCAGGGTTTATTAGGGTATACTCAGTCACTATGTCTTTCTTTACCAGCTGGATTACATGAGTGTAATATTTTCTATGTGTTACTTGTATTTACGGCTAAACGTAGGTTTATCAGGTTAGGTAGTGGCCAGGAAAACCTGTATGAACTGCAGACCTAGGCAATGTGCTCACTATATACACTAAGCCTTTTTTATGACCGAAATAAAAATGCTGAAAGCAGTAACAGCATTACAGAGATACCCGGAGAAAGGTTATTTCTAGTATACAGCACACATTATGCAGTTCTTGCCTATATTCTATATTCATATTCCTTTAAAAGAGCAAAACGCACAGCTTAAAATCGTTCCAAATTAAGTACCACAATGCAAACATTACATATCACTGGTACGATTAAGTCCTCAGTAAATGGACGCCAGTATCTTTTTATTTTCAAAGCAGTTTGAAATAATCAGAAGTTATGTACTCACCATAACGTTCCATCTGAGTAGGTGACTTCATTCGGATGCAACCTGTGGGTATCGGATCCGACCTCGGATCCGAGCCGGCAATTCAAAAGCTTAGGCTCCGAGCTCCTAGCTCCTCCCTCTTACCCATAATCCCCTGCCAAGCCCTAACTGACCTCAGATTGAGTTTGCTACAAATTACTGACAACAGTACACTAAAACAGCATAAATACTCGCTCTAAAAAGGTCAGGGGGATGGAGGGATGGTTACATCGAATGAAGTCACCTACTCAGATGGAACGTTATGGTGAGTACATAACTTCTAAATCTGAAGTAGGCAGACTTCATTCGTCTGCAACCTGTGGGACAGAGTCCCTAGCTACCTGAATCTTGGGTGGCCATCATGGAAGGATGTTCCGGAGCACCGCTGAGCCAAAAGATGCTCTTCCTCTAGAAACAACATCCACCTTGTAATGAGAAATAAAAGTATGAGGCGAGGCCCAAGTAGCTGCCACGCAGATATCATCCAATGATACACGGGACTTAAAGGCGGCTGATGTGGAAACTGCCCTAGTAGAATGAGCCGTGACCCTCTGAGGAGCAGGTCTGCCTGAATTGTCATATGCCTGCAGAATACAATTAGCAATCCACTTAGATAGTGTGACTTTAGATACTGCTTTACCCAGAGCAAATTTAGCAAAGGAGACGAACAGCTGATCTGATTTCCTGTGGCCAGCTGTTCTGTTAATATAAAAACGTAATTGTCTATGAACATCCAAAGAATGCAATTTGTATTCTCCTTTGTTTGAGTATTTGGGAAAAAACACAGGTAAATTGATTGACTGGTTAATATTGGATTCAGAAGAGACCTTCGGAAGAAAAGATGGATTGGTCCTGAGGCACACCCTATCAGGGAAGAAAGAAAGGTAAGGCGGTTTGACACTCAGAGCCTGAAGCTCAGACACTCTTCTGGCTGAAGTGATAGCTACCAGGAAGGCAGTCTTCCAGGAAAGGTACTTTAAATCAGAAGAAGCTGCAGGCTCGAAGGGAGGAGCAGTAAGGGCCTGCAGGACTAAAGACAAGTCCCAAGGCGGTACAACCTCCTTGACTGGAGGCCTTAACAAAAAAACTCCTTTGAGAAATGTTTTGCATAATCTTGCTGTCATAAGGGGAGCCGTGTCATGACCAATATGATAATGCGAGATAGCTGCCAATTGTACCTTAATCGTGGAAGAACTAGCCCCTTGATGAAAGAGGTCTGTTAGAAAATCCAGCACCGCTGACATAGGTGCCGAGAAAGGATCCAAAGTTCTCTGTCCTGCCCATAGAGAGAACCTCTTCCATTTACTCCGATAAACCTGCCTGGTGGAAGGTTTATGAGCTGCCACTAAAATGGCTTTGACTGGAGATGAGATACCGGGAGTCCTAATTAAGGATGGAACTGGAGCAGCCAAGCTGTCAACTTCAGGGTCCGCAGGTTGGGAACTGACATTCCCAAAGGGTGAGAGATGAGATCCGAAATTGGATCCAGAATCCATGGAGGATTGATTTTGTGAGACCATACAAAGGGGAACCAAGGTTGTCGAGGCCAGAATGGGGCAATGAGAATCATTCTGCTCCCCGAACTGTTGGCTTTCTGCAGAAGCCTCTGCATCAGAGGAAGTGGAGGGTAGGCATAAAGGAGACCGGGAGGCCAAGCATGCACCAGAGCATCTCTCGGGAACTCCCCCGGTGGGGGAAGAAGAGCGAAGAAATTGTCGCATTTGGCGTTTGAGGGAGAGGCAAAAAGATCGCAACAGGGTTGCCCCCAAACGGCAAAAATCTTCTTCGCTACTTGAGGATTGAGAGACCACTCGTGTGGAGAAAGGATGGTGCGACTGAGCTTGTCCGCAAGGATGTTGGACTTTCCCGGAATGTGCGTTGCTATCAGAAAGCGTTTGGTGGAAATTGCCCATTCCCAGACTCTCATGGCCTCTCGACAAAGGGGGTAAGACCTGGTTACTCCCTGCTTGTTGATATACCAGACTACCGACATGTTGTCTGTCTGAATCGCAATAGTCCCGGAAGGAAGAACGTGGTGAAGTGCTTGCAACGCTAGGAGCACCGCCCTCATTTCCAGGACATTTATATGCAGTGACGTCTCTGTGGGATTCCACGTGCCTTGGACAATCTTTCCCGCAGAATGCCCCCCCCACCCGAGGCAAGAAGCGTCCGTGGTCACTGTGGCTCGGGGAAATGCAGCGCAAAAAGGTCTCCCTGCAAGGGGCTCCGGAGAAAGAAGCCACCAAAGAAGGGAGTCCCTGCACGCTCTGCTGACCGCAATCGGAGCGTTTAGAGAAGAACAAAGAGGGGACCACTGAACTTGAAGGGTCCATTGAAGGACCCGCATGCGTAAACGTGCATGAATGAGAAGCGGAATAGCTGCCATCGAACCTAGGGCCCTCAGGACCGAAGCTGCTGTCGGAAATGGTTGTAGGACCGCTGTGACATGACACTTCAGGTTGGCAATTCTGTCTGGAGTGAGGAAGGCTCGCATTGACCTGGTGTTTAGCCTTCCTCCTATGAAATCTATAACTTGTGTGGGATGCAGTAAAGATTTCTCCCAGTTGACAGTGATGTCCAGCCTTGGGGCTAGTCGAAGAAAGTAGTCCCTGGCTGAGCACAGAAGATGCCTTGATGATGCCGTCAGGAGCCAGTCGTCCAGGTACGGAAAGACCTGTAATCCCTGGAGCCTCAGGTGGGCCGCTACCACCGCTAGAACCTTGGTGAACACCCTGGGGGCTGAGGTGAGACCAAAGGGGAGGACCCTGAACTGGTAATGACTGGCTCCCAGCCGGAAGCGAAGAAACCTCCTGGATCGTCTGTCCATTCGAATGTGGTAGTACGCATCCTTGAGGTCTATGGAACACATCCAGTCGTTCTCCCTCAAGAGGGGGAGTATAGATTGCAGGGTGACCATCCGGAACTTTTGCTTGGTTACTGACAGGTTCAACTGGGAAAGGTCTAAGATTGGTCTTAAGTCCCCCGTCTTCTTTGGCACCAAAAAGAACCTGGAGTAAAACCCTAATCCGGCTTGATCTGGGGGGACACGCTGGATGGCTCTTTTTCCTAGCAGCTGCTCGATTTCGATAGCTGCCGCCTCCCTTTGGTCGGGTGGAACATCTGGGAGGCTGCGAAATTTGGGAATCTTGAATAGGGGTATTGAATATCCTCTGGATATAAGTCGAAGCACCCAACTGTCTGTTATGGACTCCCAAGAAGTCAGGTGCATCGAAAACCACCCCCCGACTGCCTCCAGAGACGGACAGCCGGGCAACCCTTCAGGGTTGCTGCGTGGGTCTCTCAGAGAAGGGTTCTCTGGACCCAAAATTGCCAGGAGCCCCCCTGCCTCTG
The DNA here is from genome assembly GCF_019279795.1 of Protopterus annectens. NCBI lineage: Eukaryota > Metazoa > Chordata > Ceratodontiformes > Protopteridae > Protopterus > Protopterus annectens. The sequence goes on from NC_056739.1 coordinate 479,536,726, forward strand.
GCACGACGACCTCCCCGTCCTCCTCTGCCACGGAAGGACTGGTTATCCGGAGCAGGTTGGGACTGCTGCGACTTCCGGAACCACATCTTCTTCTGTCCCTTTTGGTTCTTAGAGAAGGACCTCTGGGGAGCTGAGAAGCGGACTCCGACAGCAGACAGCGTCTTCCCGTCCTTTTCGCTCTGGACTAATGTCTCGCGAACAGTCTTGCCAAACAAGGCAGAACCATCGAAAGGGGCATTCGCGAAGGTCGCCTTGAAGGGCTCTGCAAAGTCACAATGGCGGAGCCAGGCCTGACGCCTCATGACAAGGCCTGCTCCGCTGGCTCTAGCGGCTCCCTCAGTAGCATGAGACAGCAGCCGCATAGATGTATTAGATACTGATCTGAGAGTGGCCATTCGGGTGGAGTAAACCTGTTTATCCTCACTCGAGATGGACTCCGGGGGAGATGCAGCGTATTCTTTAATCAGATCCCGCTGCATCCTAATGACATGTGCCATGTAGTTCAGCGCTCTCAAGGAGAAGGTCGCTGAACTAAAAACTCGCTTCCCAATGCGATCCATCGAACGGGACTCCTTGCCCGGAGGATGGACGGAGGGACTCTCCTGGGCCAATTCCCTCTTCGTGGCTGCAGCCATCATCATGGCATCTACTGGGGGACCCTTACTCCAGTGGGTGCGGTCTGATGGAGGAGAAAGAATGCGGTCCGGGCGCTTAGGGATAGGCTCAATGGTGTCCGGATCCTTCCACGCCCTGATGGATATAAGATCCACCAGGGGGTCAGCAGGAGGGGACACCCAAGAGGTAGAAGGGCCCGCCTCGAATGCCTCCAAGAACACAGACTCGTCCGAAGAAGCCTTGGGGGCAGACCCCCCCCCCCTGATCCTTAACATCTCCATGATGTCTCCAAATGAGACGTCCTCAGGGGGTGACCTAGGGGAGCCTTCCCCTTCATCCAAGTCAGTGTCTTCAGTGACAGACTCAGGGGAGTCCATGTGCCTCCTCTTGCACTTACGCTTCCGAGGTACTTCATCGGGGGGGCTGTCCGAGGAGTACTCTTCAGCAGATGGATGTTCTAAGGGAACCACTTGGGACATCGAGGCGGGCTGTCCCTGGGACCGGCTGGTGGGGGCCTGGCCCAACTGCAAAGGAGTGCGGGATGGAGCCGTGGCAGGGACCGGGGGTCCGGATGTCCTCGACAGTGCCCTTTCCATAACGTTGAAAGCCGAGGGGGAGCCAGCTTCTCTAAGCCCGAGCCGACTCCCACTCGGATCCGGCCTTGCGGATCGGAGTTGGAGCAACCGTCGGATCCGAGACCAGTGTGCTCCGACCTGAGCGGGCCGAAGACACACCAGCTCCCTCGGATCCGAGGCTCGGCCCTCGGCTCCGAGAGGTCGGGTCCGAAGTACCCGAAGCACTCAAGGGATGGGACGGATCCGAGGTGCTCCGACCTATCGGATCCGAACCACCCCCGGATCCAAATCTGCACGGCGCCGATAGCTCCGAACCCGTGGTATGGGTCGGAGAAGGAGCTAAGGCGAAAAGGTCAAGCCCCTCCCGGATGGGGGGGGCTAAGAGCACTCCCATTTGCATTTGGGCCTGGATGAATTTCCTCATCATCCGGTCCATATCAGCTTCGCTCATCGAAAAAGTTGATCTAGAGGAGGCCACCGAAGCGGACCTAGAGAACCGCCTCGGGGACCTCCTGGAAGGGCTAGCCTCCTCCTCCTCGGGTCCAGGAGAGAACAGAGGGGAGTGGAGCCGAGGAGGAGGAAGACTAGAAGGCACAGGGGAGGCCCGCTTAGATGGAGGAGCCGAACTAGAAGTCTCGGCTCTCCTCTTGTGGTGCTTCTCCCTGTGCCTCTCCTTCTGTCTTTCCCTCGAAGAATCCTTCCCCTCCGGCAATTTTAAGGGAGGTTGAGTCCCAGCCGGAGGGGGAGAACTCACAGCAACCGGTTGCTGACTGGAAGGGACAGAGGCCGAAGCAGTATCTGGGGGTAAAAGACCCGCCAGCACCAACTTCGACCTCCGTTCCCTTAAAGCCCGGGGGTTGAACCCTGCACAAATGGTACAACCAGAAGACAGGTGTTCAACCCCCAAGCATTTAACGCACCGAGTGTGACCATCTGCTGGGGACAGCTTATGGCCACACTCGGTACATTTTGAGAAAACAGCCTTAGGGGCTTCAGACATACTAACCTAAGGCCTAAAACACACAAACACAAACAAACTACGAAAACCCGAGAAAAATTAACTAAAGAGGGAGGAAAGCCTTAACCACACACAACACTAACTATATTGATAATAAAAACAGAAAATTTGAAAACTTTAGTCAAAAAATCTACTCTTATCTCAACCAACGCCAGGAGCTCAAGAATTCCGTTGCTTCTTGAAAAGCGGCAAACGAAATCTGAGGTCAGTTAGGGCTTGGCAGGGGATTATGGGTAAGAGGGAGGAGCTAGGAGCTCGGAGCCTAAGCTTTTGAATTGCCGGCTCGGATCCGAGGTCGGATCCGATACCCACAGGTTGCAGACGAATGAAGTCTGCCTACTTCAGATCTATCATTTTTAAGAACAAAAAGGTCCATGCAGCTTAAACTTTTGCTATAATATGAACTACAATGCTAACATTTCAGAACACAAGTAAATAGTGCGATTATGACCACAGTAACTAGTCAGTCTTTTTTTTTTTTTTTTTTTTTTTTAACAGTCAAGGTAGTTTAAAAATCAATACTAAGGAAACACGCAGAGGATTGTGGTGGTGGTGGTGGTGGTGGTGGGGGGGGTTACAGGTACCAATAAGGTTCAAATTAGAGCGCCAAACTGTGGCATGCACTAAAATAAAAATAATCAGCTATCCAGCCTTGTTTTATCAGTTAACTCATTTTCCAATTCAGAAGCACTTAAAATGTAAAGATTATTTCACTTCCTGTTTAGAGCCTTTTATTAAAAAAAAAATATATTGGAAAAGGTACTCCGGCATATAAACTCCTTTTTCCATTTGATCCACAACCCTAGAATATTTTTATTGTAGATGGATTGAGAGGGATCTCCCTGGAGGCCCTCTTCTGGTGTCCTTTGCACCAAAAGAGTGTCAATAAAAGCACCCTAAACCCAGTGGAGCCTCTCCTCAGGAGGCCATAGGAACTTCTCTGGCTTTTGGGGAGATTTGCTCAACACTAGGCTCCTGCCATGCCCTCCCCATAATGCAGTTAATTACTCTGTCTACTTGAATTACCATCAAAGCTAATGGAGGGGCGCACAAACAGCCTCTTGAAAATCCTTCTCAGAGGAGGTGTGGTCTGTGGACTATGACCTTGTCTGATTAAGTCACAGAATTATTCAAACATGGACAATTTGGGAGAGGATTGTGGGGATGCCTCTCTCTCACATAGACTATTGTTGTCTAGAATGAGAGACTCTAGGGGACAGTCTAGGTGGCTCTTTCAGGATATCGACTTTCTCAGAATGCTCAGAGTTTAATATTTTACAGACCTTTGGGTGTGTAAGAAGGCTCTTTGGTGTTGGATCCTGTTGGGATAGGTATGAATTACATCAGCGTTTAAAAAGAGACGTGTCCAAGTGGAGCCAAATACTGAGAACCTGTATGGACTTCCTTGGAACCAATTCTATATCGCACACTGGTGCCGAAACACTCAGAACTTTGGATCCCATCGTCTAAGTGATGTGAATGCAATAGCCCAGACATTCAGGGCCAAGACCAAGCAAGGTGTCGTGGAAATATTTGGTATTAAAAGTTTGAAAGCAGTTAACTAACATCGCAAATAGCAGCAATGGTGGACAATGCCACTCCCAGCCCCAAGACAAACACCAATAACTTCAGCCCTAGTGGTTCTTGACAGCGTCACTGATTCAAGTGCCATGGGCATTGCTGCCAATGGAAGAAGTTGTCTAGATGCAGATTAAAAACAGCAGAGCAACCACAGTCAGGTCAGATAATTTATGGTGACAGAACTGGCTCCATATAAGCATCTTGAAAACTGGAAGGTAGTAGAGCTAGGCCTTGACACAGGCCTTCATTATCCTCTCTCAATACATGCCAGCAGTGAACTGCTTTAACAGGCTTTAGATCTTCATTGCAAGTATTTACTCAATTCTTCTCAGAGCAAAGTCTGACAGGACTCATTTCCAAACGGGAAGCTGTAGCAGGAAAAGTGGGGACTGACTGTGTGTACGTTCCTTTCTGCAAATCTTAGGGGGAAAAAGATGTCTTTCAGAGGGCCTAACTTTCTTACCTTTTCTCCTTCCTTTATTCCCCTGCCTTCTGTAGGAAGAAGCTCTTTCATTCCCAGATCTCTTAGAATGCCTTCTGTGTTCAGTGGACTACCATCAATGTGGTAATTCATGGGAACTGTTTTTTTCCCCCAAAGGGGATGACTACAGGTTTTTTGGCATTGAGCTTAAGGCCGTGGTTCTGACACTAGCCGCTGGTTTCAGTGAGGCCATTTTGTAGGAGGTCAACATCACTTGGGGAGTTAACAGCTCTCAACTTGCAATCGCCTGCGAACTTTGTCAGCCAGAATCCCTTCGTGTTGGGCTGGACTTCAAAGTAGATACCAAACAGGAGAGGACCCAGGACCAAACTTGGAGTCAGCTACTTTCACACTGTGGGTTCTACCTGTACCTTCACACTGTGGGTTCTATCAGTGAGCCAGTTTGCAACCCACATAGTGATATAGGGGTTGATGCCTAGCTTAGTGAGTTTTTCTATGATTCCTGAGTGGGGAATGGTATCAAAGGCCTTGGCCAGATCAAGGTAGGCTGTATGAACCACCTTGCCTTCATCCACAACTTCGGTGACAGACTCAAAGAAGTCGACCAATGAGCAGGCATGATTTACCTTTCACAAAACTAAACTGTGTGGGATCCAGAGTTTGGAGATTCCCTATATCCTTGTTTATTAGGTCCATGATGATTGTGTTCCATAGCTTTTCGTATCAGACTAATCAGGCTAATGGGACGATAGTTCCCAGGGTCTGTTGGTCACTTTTGTGGAGAGGGACTGACTGCAGCAGTGCGCCATTTGGTAGAGAAAAAGCCTGAGGTGAGGCTATGATTGAACAGGGTACACAGGTGAGGTGTCAAGTTTACTCAGTAGTTCATGCAGAACACAGCCAGGGATATTGTCAAGTCCCATAGAAACTGTATTCTTGGCCTTGGACAGTGCTGTTTTAACCTGTGCAGCAGTAATACTGGGTGCCTGGCAATTACTGGTATTGTGCTTGGTCCTTTGGTGGGGGAGAGAGGGGTAAAGTTGACACTGAATCTATCGGCCAGCATATTAGCAATATCTGCTGGCTCGGTATAGGAGGTACCATTTGTGCAGTAGCTCAGAGCAAATTTGGGTATTGCCGTGGAGATTCTTTACATAACTACAGAAGGCCTTGTGGCTGTCTTTATTATCTGCTGCAATTCTGTTTTCATAGCTAGCTTCAATGGATTTGATGAGGGATCTCAACTTTTTGTTGAGACTGATGAGGGAGTTTTTCCAGTCTTGGGACTTCACCTAATTCCATATCAGTTTCCTCCTCCTGTTGTATGGTTTATGGCAGGGGGGACCACCAGATTGCCTTCCCTTTTTTTTTTTTTTTTTTTTTTTTTTGGGAGGAGAGCGTCTTGGTTCGATTGGGTATGGCGAGATCCATGCATTTGTGTACATGTTTGTACAGTGCACTGGTGTATAATTTGGCAGTCATGCAACTATTCTCCATTTGCATGAGGGCCATGAACTTTGCCACCTCTGTTTTTAGGAGCCCAAAGTTAGCTTTGGATAAGTTTTCATGGTGGTTATCTTTGTGAGGGGGTGGGTGGGAGGGATGTGGATTTCCAAGGTGATTAGTTTGTGGTCAGATCTAACCAGGGAGGAGCTATTAGTGTAGAGCAACGGTCACCCATGTTAGTAATGACCAGTTCAAGGATGCTGCTACCTCTTGTGGGAGTAAGATCGAGCTGGCCCAGGGCACTGGAATTAATGGACTCCATGAAATGTTGGGCAAGTGTATTGGTACACGGGTAGTTTTCTCAGTTAATGGAGGGATTAGTTGAAGGCCACTTTTGGCCCAAAACCTTCAGGCATCTGCTAGAAAGCTGAAGAGAGGAATTTCACCTTTCAACACAACAATAACCCCAAGCATACATCCAAATCAACAAAAGAGTTGCTTCACAAGAAGAAAATTAAAGTTTTGGAAGGGCCCAGCAGGAGCCCAGACGTAAATCACATAGAAAATTTGTGGGTTGACCTGAAGAGGGCTGTGCACAAGAGATGCCCTCGCATTCTGACAAGATTTAGAGCACTTTTGCAAGGAAAAGTGGGCAAATATTGTCAAGTCACGATGTGCCATGCTGACAGACTCCTACCCAAGAAGGCTGAATGCTATAATTAAATCAAAAGGTGCTTCAAAGTATTAGTTTACGGGTGTGCACACTTGTGCAACCAGCTTACTGTACTTTATTTTTTATATTTTTCCCCCCCAACAGATTTGTTTTTCAATTGAATTGTACAGGTTATAGGTCACATTAAAGGTGGGAAAAGTTTTGAAAATTTATTGTGGTCTAATTTTTTTATATCACTAAAACCTGGCATTTTAACAGGAGTGTACACTTTTTATATCCACTGTAAAAGATGCACATTTTTCCCCCAACAGACAGTGAAATCAATTTTATTTTGAATTCCTTAATGTAATAAATTTCAATACAATAAAGAAAACAAGATGTACTAGTTTCTAGTCACTTTGAAAAACTCACTGCAGTCAGACTTCAAATTGCAAGAGAGACGTTTCTACACAACAACCAGAGAATTAACAAATACAAATTATTAGAGAATGGGTAAACTGTACAACAGTACCCTAACTGGAAAATGAAGGTTCTCCAGCAGGGTATTAATGTACAGGTAATGTCCGCTGAAAATTGAGTATGCCGTGGAGCTCAGACGGGGGGGGGGGGGGGGGGGGGCTAATGGCTGCCATTATTTTACTCACTAAGCAGCACTTTAGCGGTTTAGAAAGTGTAAAATAAAAAAAAATAAAAAAAATAAATAAAAAGTGTGTTTATGCTTTCTGTGTGAGTGTATGCGTATACGAGTGTGAGAGACCAATTGCGCTATTACACTCCATAATCAGCGCGTTTGCTGTTTAGTGTAAAAACTAAATGGAACAGGAAAAGTGTGTGTGGGTTTATGTTTGTCTGTGAGAGAGTAAATGCATGCACAAAAGCAGAAGAGTGCGCGCGCGCGTGTGTGTGCGAGAGAGATGACAACTGGCAGCAGCAAAGAGGTTTGCATACCTCTGGACCTTTCAGCTGAAGAAATTGGGATAAAGCCTAAAATAAAGGGGGAACAAAGGCTCTAAAATAGAAACATTTTAATTATTGCTATTATGAAATTACACAGTTGCTTAAGTAAAGGATTTGTGTTAGCATGAAATGAATTTTCTGACAGAAATAAAAGTATTAAACTCAATCGTATGTCATCACTTAGTAACTTCAATCTCCAATGACTGCCAATGAACCAGACGATTTAGGAATAAGGGACCAAAAAATAAATACCTGGATATTTTTTTCAACTTATATTTTGGATGTAAAATGCTTCCTCGAACACCCCATGGGCGGGTGTTAATTACACATTAACACACAGAGTTTGGTATTATTGCTTGAGTAACTGATTTGCAACACCTGCATTTTTTTCTCCACTCAAATGGCAAACAAGTAAAAGGTTAAATCAGTAAACCATTCCTCTTAGGCAGAACATTAAGGACACACATGAGTATCTTAAGTATCCAGTCTCTGTGCAACATGAAAATGAGTGACAATTCTGTAACACATAAGGCACTACAACACTGTACCTGAAAACTTCAGATTTGCAACTACCATTCTTAATTAAACTACAATTTTATGATTTACATCCAGATGAACTTTCAAAGTTATTACCATATTACCTGTCCTCCTTTCCTCTTGTCCCAACCTGCTACAATGATGCCTGCTGTTAGATCCTCTCGATACCTATAACACAACTCTTTGAACAGGTTGGCTGCAGTCTGCACCAAAGGTGGCTCATCTAATTCAATACTGAAAGACAAAAGAACTTGTAATCACAACCACCAGAAACAGTATGATAAAGTTCCATTTCTGTTCACTGTGCCAAGTTACAATGATCACGAATACACAAACGTTCAGTAAATAAAGATAGACTGCACACACAATTAATTAGTCTAATACACTCAGACTGCACACACAATTAGTCTAATACACTCAACATGACTACCATACTTCACTGGGCACTCATGCAACGTACAACACAAAAAAATGTTAAATTGGATAGAGCAAGTAACAGCTCTCAGCAAATTGTATTTTTATACCAATCAAGGCAAAAGGCCATTTTAATCTTACAAAGGTTTCACAGCAGCTTATCAATACGTTAAAAGATTTGTTTCTGTTTTTGCAGTGTTGACTTCCAGGGAGACTAGTCTGTTTAAAGGAAAACTCTACCTTAGAACAAAAACTATAACAAGAAAATCATTCTGTGTGCTTCTTATAGAATTTTAATGGTTTTCCACAAATAGCTGCCAATGGGACCCAATATATCACAGTGATCTTGTTTTTATTCATCAATTTTCTCTTCCCCATAATCCATTTCAAGTCTGCTTTATAGGAATCATGCTACACATAAGGAAGTAGTGGTACATTCCCATCCCACTGACATATTAATGGAATTAGTGTCAGACACTCATTTTATACACCTTCTTTAAAAGGACAGCTTTTTTTTTTCTTGGAACAGCCCCCATTTATGTTTTTCCTGAGAGACTGTTTGACACTACTAAGGAGTTACATAGCTACAACCAAAAAGTAGTTAAACTGCAGACCTTCATTCAAAGTATCCTTTTGTAGTCCAAGATCAAGTGCCAGTCCCCCCCCCCCCCCCCACTATTTCTGTGGTGACAAATCTGTCACCTCAGTCTGCACACAGATACTTGGTTTCACGTGGGACAGCCACTCCTGGAAAGGAAGGGATTTCAGAATAATTCTGTTTCCCAATGCCTGCAGTAGTAAGACTTTTAATTTGTATTTATTTTATCCAAATGTTGTAGAAAATGATTTTCATTTGTTTTATAACAAATGTCATGCTCTTGTTTTCCCATACTAAGTAAGTTTCAAAACAAACTATGCACAATTTTCTATTTCTTAACTTAGGATAACTTTATTCTGGGGGGCACAGATGACTTGTAGCACTACACTTTCTTGTTATTATGATCATACAGTGATTTGTTAAAGTACAGGAAAAATCACTCTTCTACAAACCTGACTCCTTGACAATGACGACATTTTAAAATTAAGGGACTGAAAACTATTTATATTCTCCAGTCCCTGCAGTGAGAAAATTTGTGTGGGTGGGGGTGAGGGAGGTCAGGGGTGTACTTGCAGGTAATTCTTCGAGCTGCCCCCCCTCCTTTTTTTTTTTAAAACTAAGGTTATGTCCTTTTTCTCCTTACTATACGGTTCTGCAAATCTATAACAGCAATATATTACCAACCTTCTATTAGTTACTTTTGGATAACCTTTTCCCCCCCTCCTTTTTGAGGCATAGGTGGCTTTTGGAATTAGGTTTCTCTTTTCAATCTTCCTCAACCCTTGGATGACAACACAAGTGCAACTTATGTTATGGGCTCTGTAAGACTTGGAAATTACACTCCTGATGGTTTCAACCTTCGGCGAATTAAAGGCATGCAGCAATCCATTACTGCTTCTGTAACTGAACTTGTGACATGTCTGGCATTAAGTGAACAGTACTTAAGTTCTGCTTATATTATTAACAGAACATGGTTTGAGTCTTTCCATCTTCATCTTCCTACTATGCGGCCTTGAGCAAATCACTTTACCAGCAGTGATTTGTGGTAATTGGGAATTTGGACTAGACTCACTAATGTTCTCATGGACTGCATGCTTAGCAACTTTGTATGAACCTGCGCCACAATCCCATTATTTTTTTAACTTCGTATGACCCAATACTGCTATCCTTTTATTCCTTTAACTTTGCATGAATCCTAGTATAGTTTCATAGTATAGTACTAGGCTCTGCCCTGGGGCATTTGTAAGCCTAGCCATAGTGATGTGGCTTTTGCCACCCCATGAAATGGTACAAAAATGTACAGAATAAATCTAGAATACTGTGCCTCTGTCTAGTAGTGACACAATGAAGGTCCCCTTATATAATAGAATTAGTTTACTGTGCCCCTGACTAGCAGTGACACAGATGTGACCCCTGGGGTAAACTTACGATCTCCCATCCACTCAAGATTTCTCTTGAAGAGAGTCAGTGAGGGGCTCTGCCTAATATGAACTGGGATCCTGTTCAATACTGCTATCCTTCTATTCCTTTAACTTTGTATGAATCTGTCATCACCCCTTTACTCCTTTAACTTTAACTACTACAGCACTCAACTTTCCCCACGTCTACAGGAAAACAGTTTTTAGTACTTAATAACCACCTATCCAGGCATGTCTAAGGGTCAGCTCCCAGTGTTTTGTCCTGTCTACCTGATGAATCTGGGCATATTGGGGCAATGCAGCAATTGCCTCATGTACACACAGACAACCCTCTCCTTCTACCACCCAACACTACAACCTGAGAGAGAGACACTTATATAGACAAACTGGAAAGAAAGCTCTTTTCACCCAAGACTGGATTAGACAATCAAGAGAAGGAAAACACTTGCAACACACCACACTCATCACATAGTCCCTCAAAACCTACATCATCAAAACAGAAACACAACACACACCTACATTTGCAGGGACTCTCAATAATCTGCTCAAGCAACCTGCACCCCCCCCCCCCAACACAACCCAAATGACACTTAGCCCACAAACTCAGTGTGCCAGTCAACCACGGCCCATAAGGCACAAGTACAGTACAGTTGTGTACACTTACCATAAATGTAGATGCTAGAGTGTATTCACTGTTGCAGTCATTACATTTGGGTTATCTGCTTGCAGTTAGCCCTCAGTCGGCCTGATTAACAATATCTTGGGTCCTGCGTCGGTTGCTGTCAACCTTCTTTCATGACGTCAGGGGGTATAAAACATGCAGCCACCATTGCATCAGTTTTTCTTGCCCCAGATGTCAGGTGCGCCCCTAATGGGAAGCAATTCAATATAAAAGCACAAAGATATACCTCCAACAAAAAAGCAAATGCACCAAAAAGGCTTTTAAGCATAGTAAAGGAAAGTAGAGGTACAGCCAAAAGAAGTTAAGGGGCTGGAGGGAGGGTAACCAGGACTGCAACAGTGAATAGACTCAAACATCTACATTTATGGTAAGTGTACACAACTGTACTATGTTCTGCATGTTTCACTGCTGCAGTCATTACATTTGGGTAGATTCCCAAAGCTATGCTTGGGAGGAAGAATTTAGATAACATTAGGGCCGGATACAAGGCCCTGCAAGACTGCAGTGGCAAACCCAGCTCTGGATTTAAAGAGAATTGGCAAATTATAATGCTTGGTGAAAGTATGTACAGAACTCCAGGCAGCAGCTTCTAGGATGTCCCTGGTAGGGACGCCTCTGAGAAAGGCTGTAGAGGTAAATGCAGCCTTGGTGGAGTGAGGTCTGATCCACGGGGGATAGGTTTTTCATGGTGCTTATAGCAGAAATACAGTGGCTTATCAATTTAAAAATGGTTTGTTTTGAAATAACCTTCCCCTCTGCCCCTGCAGCAAATACCACCAGCAGTTCAGATTTCCTTTGAGGTTTAGTCCTGTCCAAGTAAAATCTAAGTTGTCTGTGCACATCCAAGGAATGCAGTATCCGTTCCCCTTTATTCTGTGGATTGGGAAAGAAGGTTGGCAAATGAATGGACTGATTAAGAGCCACACTGGATACCACCTTGGGCATGAAGGATGGACTGGTTCGAAGGGACACCCTGTCCTCCTGAAAGATGATTAAAGGCTCCACTGCCATAAGGGACTGTAATTCAGATATCCTTCTAGCTGAAGTGATTGCTAAAAAGAAAGCAGTTTTCCAAGAAAGAAATTTTAAGTCTGCAGTAGCAGCTGGCTCGAAAGGAGGTAGAGTGAGTTTCTCAAAGACAAAGTTAAGGTCCCAGGCTGGGGTTGGAGCTCTCCTGGGTGGTCTCAAATTTTTGGCCCATCTGAGGAACTGCTTGAGCAGTGGATGAAAGAGGGGTGGCTCTGTTATAACGAGCTGCAATGGCTGAGGCGTGGATTTTAATGGAGGAAAAAGACAGGCCCTTGTGAAGCATCTCAGTTAAGTATTGTAAAATCTGAGGTAAATTGGGTGCTGCTGTGCTCATCCCTTGAGATTGGTTCCAGGCACAGAATCTTTTCCATTTTTCAGCTTAAGATTTTTTAGTACTAGGCTTCCTTGCCTCTAAAACAATGTCCATCACAGGTTTGCTGAGGGATGGTAAAGGAGAGATTAAGTAATTAGCCAGGCTGCAAGGTTCAGTGTTAGAAGCAGAGGGTGCAGAATCTGGTTCTCCTGCTGAGACAGCAGGGAAGGAGTCTGAGGCAGGTGCCATGGAAATAACCATGACACACTGCGCAGGAGGGGGTACCAGTGTTGGCATGGCCAGTCTGGAGCAAATCAAAATCATCCTTGGTTTGTCCTGTTTGATTTTTAGTAGTACTTTGGAGAGCAGAGGCAGAGGGGGGAAGGCACAGACTGATAGGTTTTTCCAGCTGAAGGACAGAGCATCCACTTTCCAGGCATGTTTGTGGGGAGTCCCTGTGCAAAATTTGTCCAAATGGTAGTTCAGGTCTATATCTTGACTTCCCCATTTGCTTGTCAACATGCTGAAAATCCTTGGTTCCAGTTTCCACTCGTGTGGGTCCATGAGGTTTCTGCTTAGTCAATCTGCCAGTGTATTTAATTTTCCTGGGCAGGAATTGAGCTTGTAGGTGCCCTTAGTAGCTCAAGGATGTGTTCCACAATGCCATGGCTAGTCTGCAGAGGGGGTAAGAATGCGTACCCCCACTGTTTGTTTATGTACCACATAACAGTGGTGTTGTCAGTCTTTACCATTAGTTGTCCTGGAAGAATGTGGTCCTCGAAGGCTGCCAGAGCATTCTGTACAGCTAACATTTCTTTTTGATTGATATGCAGGTGCATTTGACCTGAATGCAATTCCCTGCCAGGTGAGCCCCCCATGCATAGTCTGATGCGTCTGTTAGGGTTTGGGCGGCAGGGGGTAGTGTGAAAGGTAGTCCCTTGTTTTAGTGGCAGGCCTCTGCCCACCAAAGGAACTCTAGGCGTAGGTAAGGTATGATAGGAATCATTGTTTCCAGGTCTTGAGAATGCTGAATCATTGTTTCCAGATCTTGAATGTTGACACCATAGGCTTTTTAGATACCACTGTAGTTTCCTCATATGCAGTCTTGCATATGGAATTAGAAGAATGCAGGAGGCCAAGAACCCCAAGGCTTGCAGTATTCGTCTTGCAGATAGCAGGGTTTTTGTGGCCACTTGTTTGAAGTAGGTTGTCAAATGAATTTGTTTCTCTGGCGTGAGGTAAGCCATCTGGGGAGTTGTATTCAAGCTTGCTCCCAGGAATATAATTTGTTGACAGGGTAACCACGTGTGATTTCTTTTAGTTTATGGTGTACCCCAGACAAGTTATAACCCTTTATACAAAGGCCAGATGATTATGTCCTGGCTTTCTGCCCGAATTACACAATCGTCCAGGTATGGGTATATCTGAATATTTCTTTGCCTGCAAAATGCAATAACTGGAGCTAGGCACTGTGTGAATACCCTGGGCACAGTAGATAAGCCAAAGGGCAGTGCAGAGAACTGATAGTGCGTGTAGCCTGCTTTGAAGCATAGGAATCTTCTGCAAGATTCCCCGATTGGGATGTTCAGGTATGCTTCTTTTAAATCTAGTGTTGCCAACCAGGCATCTTTGCCTAGCACAGGAAGTAATTGAAGAGTCAGCATCTTGAATTTTGGAATCTCCAAAAAGGGGTTTAGAGTAGACAGGTCCAGGATAGGACATCATGAGTGGCCTTTTCTTGGTACCAGGAAAAGTCGCAAGTAGAAACCTTGCCCCTTTTCCTCTTCTGGCACCAGTTGAATAGCCCCCATGCTTGAGAGAAAGTACTTGATTTTGGGCCCCTGCCCACTGATTTGGGGGAAGATCTGGCCACCTGCTTGGTGTTTGCAATGTGTGGAAGTGAAATCTGTATCCCAGGGACACTATTTAAAACCTATTTGTCCTGGGTAATGAGTTTCCAATTCTTTGCATGAAGAGCAATCTTTCCCCCCAAAAGGGGAAGTCCGTTGATAAGTGCTTGGAAATTGTAAAAGTCATTGAGACAGTTTACCATAGGGTGGAGTCTTATTACTCCCAGATTTGGAAGTGGAGGCCCCCCACTGCTTAGTTGTGCGTGTCCCATGGGACTGAAACCTGGGTTTTTTGCTGTGTCTGGGTTTGGGTTTGGCTTGAGAAGACCTGGAAGGGGCTGGAAAGGACCAATTCTTAGAGGGCCAGTGCCTACTAAATCTAGGAGGCTGAACTTGTAAAAAATCTTTAACAGTTTGCATAGATTTAGCTTCATCTTCCATCTTCTTAAGATCTTCCTCAGCCTTGTTGCCAAACAGGCGGTCCTGATTTAAAGGAGCATCCAACAATTTATCTTTAACATGATCAGGCAAAGATTGTTCCTTGAGCCAAGCATGCCTTCTGAGCACAGACCCAGTAACAGCAGCCCTGCAAGAGGCCTCTAATGAATCAAAACCACATTGCAAAGTATGTTTTCCAACTTGTTCAGCAGAATGCATTAAATCCTGTAATTCTTTAATTTTCCACACAGTCAGGAATCAACATCATTTTCTGTTAAATGAGTCCAACAACATGTTGCTGATACATTAACATATGAAACTGGCAGTTTAAAGCCCTAATGGCCAAGGTTGCAGAAGTGTAAACCTTCTTACCCAATCCTTACTCCAGTGCCCTGGAGTCTCTATCAGAAGGGGTAGAATTTTTAGCAGTAGAAGCCTTAATGCCCTTGGGCCCCGGTGAAATAGTCTATGGATCTGAAACAGGATTTTTAAAAAGACAAGTCACTGGTATAGGTGTTCCACAACAACACGGCTCGAACAGGAAAAAAGTTTTAATATGACTCCAACGATCAAAGTTTGTGCAAAATCACCATGAAAGATAACTCCATAAATATATATATTTAGTTAAGCGCTTTCATCTGTGTACAATACAGACTTCATCAGAACTGAATGCCATTTTTGACAATCGACATTTAAATAAACTCTTTTAGTGCCAAAATATGCACATTAGACATTACAAATTTTTAAAAAGACAATACCAAATTTTGTAAATTGCACCATCAAAAAATAAATAAAGGATATAATTGCAATTCTCCTTTCATACTAACTACTAAACTTATGAGATATATTAATGCCCTTAGTTAAAAATATTATATATAATATATATATTTAAAAATATATATTCTAAAAATATTTAAAAACAAATATCCAATATACTGATGTATAATTTGACCAGCGCTATGCCATAGCAAGAACTGGCTTAATACTAATATAGTCATTGATGCCTGGAAATCTAGTGGCATCGGTTAGTATTTGCCATTTACTCTCTTTGCTAGCCAATAATACTTTCCAATTTCCTCCATATGGTGAAATTTCAACCTGGTCTATTATGGCAATTTTAAAACAATGGGTGTCACCCTTGATAGACTGATGTCTATATAATGCATTAATTTTATCCTTCACTTTAAACTTATAAATGTGTTCATAAATCCTTTTTCTGAAGTGTTTCTCTGTCTTCCCAATATAAAATACTGGGGAGACATTGCAAGAAGCAATATACACATGTTGAGTGTTGCAATTGCCTGCCCTGCATCTAATGTGAGTTTTGTTGATATAATCCAATATAATTAATTCGGCTTTATTAACTGCACTACATTGTTTACATCGCCCACATTTATTAGTACCTGACTTTTACTATTTTTGAAGTAATTTCCAACAATCTTTTAATATTGGGTCCTGTTTTATATGCAAAAGGATCATTTCCCAATTTAGAGGCTGTATAGTCATTCACCATGGATTAAATTCCAATGCTGTTTGGCTATATTCCTAATATAAATATGCATAAGGTGAATACATCAAAACACAAACTCGGTTGGTGAAGCTATTGGTTGTGGCCCTTTCTTTTTTGTCATTGTTAAATTTCTTATCTTACCAGTCAAAAGAAGGGAATAGTGAAAGGGCAATACATTAGAAGCTGTAGGGTGACTTCATGGGACGACTATTTGGAGGAGAGTCACAAACTGAAGAAAATGTTTTTGGATAGGAAATACCCCCTAGCCTTGATAGAGGAAATTAAGAAATAAGTACTTGGGGAAAGGAGGGGTAAATTTATTCCAACTCTAGGGGTATCAGAGGTGGTTAACCTTCAGGTTAAGGACATGACAAAAGATATGCAATGGAACAACAATTGTGTTAAATTTTAATAGTAACTTTAACCACATTAAGGACATTATACTGAAGAATTGGGAAAGGTTTGGAAAACTCTCAGATATGGACAAATTATTTAACGATCCTTTAAAATTCACGTATAGGAAGATTAAAAATATAAAAGATATGCTGGAAAAACGGCTCAACAAGCAAAGTAAGCAAAGGAAAGGAACATATAAATGTGGTTCCTGTGCCCAATGTTCCTACATTTTGGTTGGTAATAAGGTGAACCTAAAGGGTAGGAAAGAATGTATTGAGACCAACACATATTGTAACTATGAATTGGTGAGGGTGCTATATGTTGCTATATGTAAAACCTGTGGTTGTTTCTACATAGCTAAGACCCACAGGAAATTTAAAAGAAGAATTTATGAGCACCTGAATGATGTCAGGAAGCAGGATTTTAATAACTCCCTTTAAAAAACGTACAGAATGTAAAGAAGCACGTTTTGGTTTCTTTGTCATCGAGAAAGTGGACATAGATCCATGGGGAGGACCTTGGGAGACTACCATTGAATTTAGAGAACTATTTTAGCAGTTAAAATTAGAGGCGAATAGGATTCCAGGTCTTCACGACCACATCTCCCTGGCCCCTGTCCCGAAACTTAAATCGGCTAAATTGTAAATAGGTTTTTGTTTTATATGTACATCAATTGCACAAATTTAATACATGTTTATTCATTTCATATTTAGTTCAAAACAAATTGGTGCATATTTTGTGTGTACATTTGATCATGAATTTTATCTGAATAGCGTATTTGGATATATGACTCAATGAAACCTGCCCTTGGTTTTAAGAATGAAGGTTATTTAGAATTATGGCTGTTTAACTAACAGATGGTGCTGTGATACTGTTTTAAAACTTATGTTGTAGGGAGAATACACACTAACATTACTTAATTCTGTATTTTATTTTACTCCATTTATTTATTGTATCTATTACATTTAGAAAAAGTTTTAAGCATATCAGTACATGAATTTTATAAAAAACACACTTTTTAAGAAAGTGGAGAATGTATTTAATTATGTTAGGAAACAACTCTGACACTAAATGTAGTTTCATCTTGGGGGTAGAGTTAAAAGGCTAACTTGTATTTTGATTAAAGAATACTGTTTTAATTAGTATATAAATAACACTTGATGGTTTAATTGTATTTCTAGAGAAGTTCTGAATTTACAGGACGAAAACGCCGTGTTTGCAGTGTTGGTGTGTTAAAAATAAACATTTATTTTCTACTTGAGGAGCCGTGGTTACTATTTTCCTGGACGTGCTTAGACGTTTTATACTGACCGTTAGCACTTTTACTCCATCCTTTTTCTTTATATATACATTTATCTATTTACTTCATGCCTAGTACCTTGGTTCAGCAATGTATTGACCTTAGACTTACTATATTTCTGCTTAGTTTATTGCCATACTACGTGAACGTTTCCATATATGTATTGTATTTCTATCCATTCTATATATTCCTTTATTGCATCTTATGTAATTACTTCAGAAGTATGCATACTTAAAATGTGATGTGTGTTAATTTGTTCTATGTTTACTTAAACTTTTTTTTTTCGGAGTTGTTCTCCTCGAATCTCTGCTGAAAAAGGGCTTCTAAGAACCAAGACAGACTAACCCGGTTAACAAAAAAAAAACTAAGTAAATAAATCTTACAAAAATTGCAGTGGTGGTGCAGCGGTACCATTGTCGCCTCACAGTAAGACATTGTCCTGTTAGATTCTGAGCTAGAGGGTCTTCTATGCGGAGACATGCATGAATGGGCATACCTTCGTTGACTGTTGTGACGAACC